>NC_029780.3:55577111-55578017 GCF_000817695.3 Arachis duranensis | reverse complement strand
TGGAAGAGGTGAATTACATGGGAGAATCCTATGGAAACACCTATAATCCTTCATGGAGAAATCATCCAAATCTCTCATGGAAGGATCAACAGAGACCTCAACAAGGTTTCAACAATAATAATGGTGGAAGAAACAGGTTTAGCAGTGGCAAGCCTTTTCCATCATCTTCTCAGCAACAGACAGAGAGTTCTAAGCAGAATACCTCTGACTTAGCAACCATGGTCTCTGATCTAATCAAAACCACTCAAAGTTTCATGACTGAAACAAGGCCCTCCATTAGAAACTTGGAGGGACAAGTGGGTCAGCTGAGCAAGAAAATTACTGAACTCCCTCCTAGTACTCTTCCAAGCAATACAGAAGAAAATCCAAAAGGAGAGTGCAAGGCCATCAACATGGCCGAATTTGGAGAGGAGGAAGAGGCAGTGAACGCCACTAAGGAAGACCTCAATGGACGTCCACTGGCCTCCAATGAGTTCCCCAATGACGAACCATGGGAATCTGAGGCTCAAAATGAAACCATAGAGATTCCATTGGACTTACTTCTGCCATTCATGAGCTCTGATGAGTATTCTTCCTCTGAAGAGGATGAGTATGTCACTGAAGAGCAAGTTGCTAAATACCTTGGAGAAATCATGAAGCTAAATGACAAGTTATTTGGAAATAAGACTTGGGAGGATGAACCCCCTTTGCTCACCAAAGAGCTGGATGACTTGTCTAGGCAGAAACTGCCTCAAAAGAGACAGGATCCTGGGAAGTTTTCAATACCTTGTACCATAGGCACCATGACCTTTAAGAAGGCCTTGTATGACTTAGGGTCAAGTGTAAACCTCATGCCTCTCTCTATAAGGAGAAGTTAGGAATCTCTGAGGTGCAAGCTGCAAAAATCTCACTAGAGATGACAGACAA
>NC_029780.3:55574048-55575110 GCF_000817695.3 Arachis duranensis | reverse complement strand
CTTTATAAGGTGGCGGACAAGTCCTCTACCTTGGCAAGGTTAGCCTTCCCCTATCTCATTTGTCACCTCTGTTATTCATTTGGAGTTGACATAGAGGGAGACATCCCTATTGATGAGGACAAGCCCATCACTAAGAAGAGGATGGAGCACACAAGAGATCCCACTCATCATGAGATCCCTAAGATTCCTCAAGGAATGCACTTTCCTCCACAAAACTATTGGGAGCAACTAAACACCTCCCTAGGAGAATTGAGTTCCAACATGGGACAACTAAGGGTGGAGCACCAAGAACACTCCATCATCCTCCATGAAATAAGAGAAGATCAAAGAATCATGAGAAAGGAGCAACAAAGACAAGGAAGAGACATTGAGGAGCTCAAGCACTCCATAAGAACTTCAAGAGGAAGAACAAGCCGCCATCACTAAGGTGGACCCGTTCTTTAATCTCCAGCCGCCATTACTAAGGTGGACCCGTTCTTTAATTTCCTTGTTCTTTATTTTCCTGTTTTTCGAATTTTAGTGCTTATGTTTGTCTATGTTTGTGTCTTGTGATCATTAGTGTCTTAGTGTCTATGCCTTAAAGTTATGAATGTCCTATGAATCCATCACCTTTCTTGAATAAAAAAAAACGTGCTTAGTTGAAAAAGAGAAGAATTGCATGAATTTTAAATTTTATAACAGTTTAATTATTTTGATGTGGTGGCAATACTTTTGTTTTCTGAACGTATGCTTAAACAGTGCATATGTCTTTTGAATTTGTGGTTCATGAATGTTGGCTCTTGAAAGAATGATGAAAAAGGAGACATGTTACTGAGGATATGAAAAATCATAAAAATGATTCTTGAAGCAAGAAAAAGTAGTGAATACAAAAAAAAAAACGAAAAAAAAAGGGAGAAAAGAAAACAAAAAAAAAGAGAGAGAAAAAGAAAGAAATAAAGTTGTGATCCAAGGCAAAAAGAGTGTGCTTAAGAACCCTGGACACCTCTAATTGGGGACTCTAGCAAAGCTGAGTCACAATCTGAAAAGGTTCACCCAATTATGTGTCTGTGGCATATATGTATC
>NC_029780.3:55573204-55573468 GCF_000817695.3 Arachis duranensis | reverse complement strand
TAGTATGTTTTTAGTATGATCTAGTTAGTTTTTAGTATATTTTTATTATTTTTTAGTTAAAATTCACTTTTCTGGACTTTAATATGAGTTTGTGTGTTTTTCTGTGATTTCAGGTATTTTCTGGCTGAAATTGAGGGACCTGAGCAAAAATCTGATCCAGAGACTAAAAAGGACTGCAGATGCTGTTGGATTCTGACCTCCCTGCACTCGAAGCGGATTTTCTGGAGCTACAGAAGCCCAATTGGCGCGCTCTCAACGGCGTAT
>NC_029780.3:55545420-55572511 GCF_000817695.3 Arachis duranensis | reverse complement strand
GTGCAGTGACAGCGCATAGGACCATTTTCCCGAGAGGATTGAAAGTAGCCACCGATGATGGTGATGCCCTACATTAAGCTTGCCATGGAAAGGAGTAAGAAGGATTGGATGAAGACAGTAGGAAAGCAGAGAGACGGAAGGGACAAGCATCTTCATACGCTTATCTGAAATTCCTACCAATGAATTACATAAGTATCTCTATCTTTATCTTTATGTTTTATTCGTACATCACCATACCCAATTGAGTTTGCCTGACTGAGATTTACAAGGTGACCATAGCTTGCTTCATACCAACAATCTCTGTGGGATCGACCCTTACTCGCGTAAGGTTTATTACTTGGACGACCCAGTACACTTGCTGGTTAGTTGTGCGAAGTTGTAGTGATCACAATTTCGTCCACCACGTTCGCGTCATTTTCAAATTATAAGTTTTCACGCGTGCGTGTAGCTGACGCGCACGCGTCATATGGCATTTTGGCACACATCCCAATTTGAACAGAGGGTTGTGTGAAAGCCACGTTGCCCTCGCGCTAGTAGCACAAACACGGTCACTCGTCTGCGTGACCGACGCGTAAGCGTCACCTCCTTTTCTGCGCAACCCATGCGTACGCGTCCACCATGCGTACGCGTCATCAGTGTTGCACAACATGATCTCTGTGCCACCTCTTTTCATATATTTTCTTCTTCCCTCTTTCTTCTTCTATCTTCTTCCTCTCTCTCTATCTTTTCTATCTTCTTCTTCTTCCCCCTTCTCTCATATTTTCTCAATCTCACTTTTCCTATCATCCCTCCCTTTATCACCTTCTTCTCAAGGTTCTTTCTTTCTATTTTCTCTCCCTTCTTCCTCTTAATTGTTTATTTTTGCATTACTCTACTTGGTGTTAGATATCTTAATGGGTGATTTCTTCTATAAATGCTTGTGATTATTATTATGGAGTTGTTTGACAATTAATATTAATTATTTTTTGGGATGCTTGCATGTTCCAATTTAATTATCTCCATATTATATTAAACATGCATGCTAAGTATTTGTGAAAAAGCCCGTATGGCATTGTGTATTTTTTAAGTATTCTATCCTATTACTCTAACGCCTGCTTTTCACAAAACCCCTTTCAATATTTTATTGATTGAATATAATTGTCAATACGAATAGATTATTAGTTTGAAATACTTGATAATCAATTTAGGCAATTAATGCTTGATCTATGCTACTTATGCCTTTGTCGGTATGCTAATAAACACCTTGCATCTTGCCATCATATGCCCTTGCTATATTTCCATTGATGAACTGATCCCACGGAATTGCGACCATGTCTTTCGTTCACTATTTTCCTTACATGGGCATTGATTATCAGTCGTACTGTCCTCTTCCTTGCTCTAACCCTTGGACTTACATGCTACGTTTCTTTTCCCTTTTTCAGGATGGCCACTAAAAAGGGCAAAGAGAAAGCTACCCCCAAGCCACAAGCAACGAGAGGAACAAAAAGAGCGCTAGCTGCGGAACCATCTTCAACAGCTGTCAAACCATCAACAAAGTGAGTCAACAGGATCATCAAGGTCAATGAATCTGAAAAAGCCTTTCTAGCCAAGGATACTGCGCGGTTCACTAACCGCTTCTGTGAGCAGATGTTCCCCATTCTGGCAACCAGGAACTACAATAATAAGCAACTTCTTATCCTCCCTACAAACATTGTTGATCTGGTAAATCCCCGCATTGAAAAGAGACATTAGAATTTCTTACGGAAGCAGCCACGGCAGGTCAATCTTTCATAGGTAGTCGAATTCTACTCCAACTTCCACATGCCAACCTTGCACTCTGTCTTCCATCAGAAACAGATCTCCATCTCTGAAAGGGCCGTTCAGCAAGCTTTAGATCTTCCCCCTGCTCCAGAAGGGTTGGATGCCTTTCAAGAAGCCTCTGTCCAAGTGCCAGACATACCAATTTGACTAGGACACTGTTCTCAGAGTTATAGCACAACCTGGCAGCAGATGGATCTATGGATACCATCGTTCCAGACCCAAGGAAATATTGGTTTCAGCACTTACCTTGGAGGCTCGATTATGGGCATGGATTATGTCCCATTACATCTTTCCGAGCACTCACGAGTCTTCCTTCACTGTAGACATGGCTGTTCTCCTCTGGTGTATCCTTAGAGACCAGTCTCTCAACTTACCAAGACACATCCGGCATGCCATGGGACACATACAAATTGCGAGCAACTTACCTTTTCCCGCCTTGGTTTCTGATCTAGTCTCCGCAGCCGGAGTCTCCTACAGAGCTGGGGACACCAAGGCCATGATTCCTCGGGATGATGAATATGTTCCGAGTGGGAAGTACATCAGACCCACAGCAGCCACTACTAGCCGGATTGCGGACCCGGCCAGAGATATCCCTTCTCCTTCCACATCACAAGCACCTTCAACAAATCAGCTGCTCCTTCAAATATTTCAGAGGTTGGACCGACAAGACCGGCAGATGGAACGCATAGAGCGCCGTAACAAGCGCCAATTCACATACCTAAAGAGGCTGATTGTTGGGAACTACCCACCTGAAGAAGACCCAAATACTCTGGACTCCACTTCAACTACCAGCACGGGGACCCATGACGGTCCCGATTGTGGAGACACTGCTACCAGCCCCCCTTTGTTCCTGACTGATGACACCGAGGATGGTGCAAAGCTTTAAGTGTAGGGAGGTCAGTCAGTACCTGACTTCCGGAGGTAACTTTTCTCTCTCAACACCAATAGGTTATTTCTCTTTTTTTTTTAGGATAGGATAGGTTGCATAGTAATGTTATTTGCATGCATGTTCTAATTGGTTGAAAAATAATATATTTCTTTTAAAGACTATATTTTTGAAAAATTTCACTAATTTAAATTAAATTTTTTTTGTTTTAGAAGCTTGTTTGAAGATTGTAAATTGGAACATGGTTTTAAGCTAAGAACACACAACCTGTGAGATTTGAGCTTAATTATATGGTTACATTATTTAACCATAAAAATTTATTCTTGTGTGTTTACTTCTCTATGATTGTAATCTATATTTTGTTCCATCCTAGATGTCCAATGTTTAGTGTATTTATATGCATGCATATGATTGAGGCCATTATTTGATTATTAGCTCACTTATCCCAAATAGCCTACCCTTACATTTACCTTTGTTAGCCACTTTGAGCCTATTAATCCCCATTTGTTCTATATTTTACCACATCACTAGCCTTAAGCAGAAAAACAATTAAATACCCCAATTGAATCTTTGGTTAGCTTAAAATAGAGATTGTGTATCAACTAAGTGTGAGAAAAAGTGGGAACATGGATTAGTAAAGGAAGGTGTTATGTTTTTACTTTGGTAAAATATTGGGAATTTGGGTGCCTACTCACGTAAGACCAGAAAAATTAACAATCCATGTGCATTGATATATTATGTTTGAAAATTTTCACTAATTTAAATTAAAAATTTTTTTGTGTTAGAAGCTTGTTTGAAGATTGTAAATTGGAACATGGTTTTAAGCTAAGAACACACAACCTGTGAGATTTGAGCTTAATTACATGGTTACATTATTTAACCATAAAAATTTATTCTTGTGTGTTTACTTCTCTATGATTGTAATCTATATTTTGTTCCATCCTAGATGTCCAATGTTTAGTGTATTTATATGCATGCATATGATTGAGGCCATTATTTGATTATTAGCTCACTTATCCTAAATAGCCTACCTTTACATTTACCTTTGTTAGCCACTTTTAGACTATTAATCCCCATTTGTTCTATATTTTACCACATCAGTAGCCTTAAGCGGAAAAACAATTAAATACCCCAATTGAATCATTGGTTTGCTTAAGATAGAAATTGTGTATCAACTAAGTGTGGGAAAAAGTGGGAACATGGGTTAGTAAAGGAAGGTGTTATGTTTTTACTTTGATAAAATATTGGGAATTTGGGTGCTTACTCATGTAAGACCAGAAAAATTAATAATCCATGTGCATTGATATATTATGTTTGCTTTCAAAATATATATATATATATATATATATATACGTAAATCAATTAAATAAATAAGGAGACAAAATTACCCAAATATTAAGTTAATAAAAGATCGGTGTACATGTGATACAATTTAAAAAGAAGGTTGATGCATGAGTATGAGATGAAAAAGTGGGAAATTTTGGGTAGATATGCATGAATTTAGAATTTATATAATTTATACATTAAATACTTGTTGATTAGTTAGGTGAAGAACAAAGTTTAGAAAGCATGACTAGAGAAGAGTAGAGTGATTACCCTATACACTTGAGTGACTAGAGTGCATATACACTATCAGTGAGGGTTCAATGCTTGATTCTATGTTCCCTGCTTTCATGAGCCACCTTTTTACAAGTGTGGGGAAGTTGATAAACCACTATTTTATGATTTATCTTGTGCTCAATTGAGTGATTTTTATCAAATCCTTGCCCACTTATTTATATGATTTGCATGGTTTTACAACTCCTTCCTAGTTTTGTTCTGTGATTGAAAACTTGCTTCTTAAAGTCTTTAATTTGTGTATTTTAAGTCTCCTTTATACCATTCGATGCCATGATCCGTGTGTTAAGTGTTTCAGGCTTTATAGGGCAGGAATGGCTTAGAGGAAGGAGAGGAAGCTTGCAAAAAAATGGAAGGAACATAAGAAAATAAGGAGATAACCAGCGAGTAGCGACGCGCACGCATGGCTCACATGTGCGCGCGACATGGAGAAAATTGCAGTGACACGTGCACATGCCTGACGCGTACGCGTGGATTGGACATCTGCAATATGATGCGAGCGCGTGCCTGACGTGAACGCGTGATATGCCAAGATGACCAGTGACGCGTACGCGTGACTGACGCGTACGCGTGACATGCGCGATCTGCAGAATTAACAAAAATCGCTGGGGGCGATTTCGAGCCGTGTTTTGACCCAATTTTCAGCCCAGAAACACAGACTAAAGCAAGGGAACATGTAGAGACTCAACACACATTCTCATTAGCATAGTTTTAGTTTAGTTTTGGGAATCTAGAGAGAATTCTACTTCTTCCTCTAGGTTTTCTTCACATTCATAGTTGTAGAGTTTTAGTGCTTTGCTTTGGATATTGAGAAGATTTATTACCTCCGTTGGAGCTTCCTCATTCTAGTTTGTCTCTTTACTCCTTACTCTTTTATTGCCCATTGACTCTGTTTATATAAGTATGTTCATGATTTTGGGATTTATTAATGCAAAGAACCATTTTTACTTTTAATTGAATTTTAGTTATTAGTTATCATGTGTTTCTTTTATTCCTCTCTTAATTCTGTGAAAGTTATATTCATGATAATGGAGTAGTTTCCTAACTTGATTGGGAGTTGATTAAAAGAAAAACCTTGAGTTGGAATACTCAAGTGTTAATATTAATTGGAAGTTGTTAGCTAATTCTCCTGTCTTCGACTCTAATCCCTTCTTAGGAAAGGATTTGGACACAAGCGATAGGATTAGTTTGAGAGTACCTGACTTTCCCTTATTATATAAGGGATAACTAAGTAGGATGACAACCCTTTTATTATTACACTTGAGAGAGTTCAACAGGGATAGAATTTCCATTTAATCGTCTCCCGGTCAAGGCTTTTATTTAAATTACATAAATTCTCAATCATTTATTTCTCTGTTTCTTGAACTCAAAAATCTCTTGTAAAATCTCTGATTAATAAAATAGCACTCTTTCTGCAACTCGTTGGGAGACGACCTGGGATTCATACTCCCAGTATTTTATTTCTAAATTTTGTGACAACCCCTTCTAAATTGATACGCGGAATCAACATTGGTTAAGAGCTATACTTGCAACGCTGTTTTCTCTATAAACTATTGATCGGTGATTTTTTCGTACGTCAATGTTCTTGCTGAAAATAAAAAACTTGATGAGAGGATCAAGAACTTAAACATTGATTTAACAAAGTTTGTTCAAAGTTCATAAATTTTAGACAAAGTTCTTGCTAATGAAAGGCCTCTTTTTATAAAATCTGGTCTTGATTTTGTGGTGGAAAGAAAACATGTTTTGAAAATTGATTAAAAAACCTCGTCTTCCAAAACCAAAAGGGCTAAAACTATTTTTAATAAAAATCATAAGGCCACCTCTTTCAAACAAAAGAAGTTTCTTTATAAAAAAAAATTCAGCAAGAAGCAACATTTGTTTCAACTGCAATAAAGCTAGACATTCTTTACCACAATACTTCATTTTTGAAAAGAAAAATGGTGATAAAATTTATAATATTGTTCATGATTATAATGCTCTTAGACAATCAAAATAACTTAACATCAAAGGATTCAAAAGGATTTAGATACCAAAAATTTTATAAAAGATGTTACATATTTGTCTTACATCCAAAAAGTAAAAGAGAGATTTGATATTTTTGATAAATGGATGTTCGATGTTCAAGGCATATAATGAGATGGTAAACTTTCTTCATCAAGCTAAATAAGTACAGAGGAGGATTTGTGACTTTTGGAGTTGATTGAAAAGCAAAATCATTGAAATGGATGAGATTAAGAATATTTGAAGGAGTTATATCAAGTTCATCTGATACTTAAGAGAAGACAGCACTATGGCAACATGAACTAGAAAATTCTACAGAAGAATAATGCAGGAGACAAAATTCTGAATCATCTTTTGGTGCTGCAATATTCTGAAGCTAAGACTTATATTGATTCATCTGATCTAATGCTATTTTCCAGTTTTGTCTCTCAGGTCGAGACGAGATTTTTTTGGGTATGATGAATGGGGAACTTTCTTTTTTGAGTTTTTTTTCTATCCTTTATTTCTTTATGTTTTCTTTTCATATGCTCTGTTTTTTTCATCATGCTTTAATGCTTTTCTTTCATCTATGATTGATTTGATACATGTATTGTTTGCCTTTATGATAATTGCTATGATTTTTTATATTGATTGAGAAGTTTTGACACATTATGTCTCGATATATGTTTATATATTCTCACTAATATATATATATATAATTTTCTTCTTTTGATGACAAAAAGGGAAGAAGATTGAACCTGTGTTTTCTTTTGTTTGTTTTCTTGCTGCTATAGTTATTTTAAGCACACTGATAAAGGAAGCTTGCTACTTTACAAAGAAGTCATTTTTATCTTATTCCCTTT
The DNA here is from genome assembly GCF_000817695.3 of Arachis duranensis. Lineage (NCBI taxonomy): Eukaryota > Viridiplantae > Streptophyta > Magnoliopsida > Fabales > Fabaceae > Arachis > Arachis duranensis. The sequence goes on along the minus strand of NC_029780.3, from coordinate 55,565,365 downwards.
GTTCAATTAGAATGTTTGTCATCAAGGGGAAGATTGTTGAGTTTAGAGAATATTTGACAACCTTGATAATGACAAACATTTAATTGAGGTATAATTGATTGAGTGCATTAATTACATTTTCCAAGTGTTGCATGAAAGATTTGATAGGTTTTGATTTTCAACCAGCAAACATAAAAAAATAAGCAATTATTGTGATATATTCTTACTAAAATAAGAAGGCTAAAAAAAGATTTTATGTATTCAGATTTGGAATATTCAATCTTGAAGATTTTCCTTCATTATATAGTTGGCAATCCTTCAAGGATGAATTCAAGAAAAAGTCATAAGCAAGAATCATGTCACATAAATTGGACAGCTGCTGCACTTGATATTAATGAACAAAGAAGGAAAGATTCTCTCAATGCCAATGGTTAGAGCATTAAAGAGTGCAACTGCTAGCTTGATTAAAAGAAAATTATTTTTACATTAAAGAAGAGATATGAAGCTCTATATATTGATGGATTACCAAGGAAGAAGGCAACCAATTCGTGCATATTTTCAGACCATACAAACAGCCTTTGTTTTCTTTGTTTTTGAGTGTGTTCATATTTCTCTATTGTTTAGAATTAAGCTTATATTGAGAGATACAAAATGCAAAGAGAGTTGATCACACAAAAGTCATTTTAATATATTGTTTGGGTGTTTGATTTCGAAAGTATGCTGGGATTAGAGTGTATTTGGTTCTTCTTAACTAGGTTGGGTTAGGACCTTGGTGTTACTAAATTTGGGATAGCTTAGGTGAGTTACAAGAGTGAGAGTCTCTTAAAATTGGTGGTTGTAATCAATTTTGATTATAGTGAAAATTCTATCATTGTTGTGATAGAGACTGGACGTAGGTCACATTGCACTTCATGGCCGAACTAGGATATATCGTGGTATTAATCTTCTTCTTTCCTAAAATCTGCAGCTTCCATTTTCGTTTTATTCTCTTACTGTAGGATAAGACAAAAACAAAAATAATCTCCTATTTATCAGTTTCACTACGTAACCTAAAAAAATATTTATCACGTGTATTTTCTTTATTCAACTCCATTCTTAACTCACATAAAAATCTTTAACTATTATTACTACTACTACTTTAATATTGTTATAATGTTATTATCATGACATTATTACTATTATTATAATAATATTATTATAATATTATTAATATTATATTAATATCATAACATTATCATATTAATACAAATATTATTACAGTTAAATTATAATTAAATATTTTATTTGTGGCACGCTACGAGGACATTTTTGTCCCAAAAATTTGTTTCACCTGAGACCTATATAATGAGATCATCGCAATGCACTAGAATCGTTTAGGTTCTTTCACGTCTCACAAATTGGCAAACTGAAAGAACACTTTGCACTTCTGTCAGCTTTAGTTGAAAGGTAAAGACATAAGATTTATACATTTCACTTCTGATTGGCGAATGCACCATCACCCTAGACGATGACATGCTGCATATTTTTGGCCACTCGGTTAATAGGGACCCATGACCAACAAATCAGATAGTAATCATTTATTCTTAACAGACAACTGTATGGAGATTTTTTACGGGGAGCCCGAACCAGATTATTACACATTGGGAAAGATAAACCTTTTATGGGTTTGACAATGTAGAGACATCGAGCCACTAGATATCCATGAATCTATCGAGCGATATGTCTGGTGTCACATTTTTTATAGTACCTCTTGCATTTTGGATAGAATGTCTACAGCTCAGAATCATACATCATGCAATCAACTCCTTTAGGCACCACCCTCACCACCTAAGCAACTGCAGGTACAGTTTAGCCTACTACGCAAAGCTTTAGCTCCTGTGTATGCCAATGAAACCATATTGGGTGGTGGGAGTAGCAATTCTTCTGGTGGAGTGTTTGTCCCAGAGGAGTGAGAGAAAGAGGTTCCAGAGAGAGACCCCAAAGAGGAGTTACCACCTTCTGGGAATGATGCTTCGATAGGCGGATCACATGGAGGTCTACCGAGCAAATAGTGATATTTGAGTTCAGTTTGGGGAATGTCAATTAATATTCTTTTTGCGGAATCTCTACTAGTAATTTTTTAGTTTAGTTGCTCCCTTTTATTAGTATACAGAGAGAATAAGAGAATCTAGAAGTGCTAGGCTAGCCCGGGCACTAGTTAGGTGACTTTTTGTATGGGCCAGTGTAAAAGTCTGATTTAACAAAAATTAAATAAATATGGGTAGTAATAAGCGAAAATTTTAGAATCATAATTTGACAATTTAAATATTGTATTTAGACTCAGTAGATTTTTCTGAGTCGGAAAAATATAGTTTTCTACATAAAAACGCACACTGAAAATTTGACTGTCAGTACCAGCTGAGATCTGTCTAATACTGCAGCTGAAAAAATTAATTATAATTGAACAAGGTTAAGAAATTAGAATTTATAATTTGGGAAGATAGAAATATTTTAAAAACGATTTAAAACTCTAACTTAAATGTTTTGGCCCAAAATTAGGCTAACGTACTAAATCGAGTGAACCGGACTCAAGTGGGCCTAAGACTATAATATAATACCTCACTTTAGCACCAAACTCATTGTTCTTCCCCCATTTCCCTTGAGTTCCACGAAGAAGAGAGAAGAGAAATAAGAAAACCCTTATCACTATTCACTTTGATCTTCCTTTGCCTATAACTTTTGATCCAGAGTTTTGATTGATAAGCTGTTTGCGGCCACGCGTAGCTCTTCTCATCCTCTTCGATTTTTTAAGCTTTGTGGTAATAAACTTTCAGAATTTTTCCCAATTTCCTTTTCTCTTGAAATTCACATTTGTGATATTTAGGGTATTAAGTTATTGTGATTTTGATTGTTTAGGAGTACTCTAGCGTGGATTCTGATGAGCGGATAATTTATACACTTTTTGGCATTGTTTTTAGGTAGTTTTTAGTATGTTTTAGTTACTTTTAGTATATTTTTATTAGTTTTTATGCAAAAATCACATTTCTGGACTTTACTATGAGTTTGTGTGTTTTTCTATGATTTCAGGTATTTTCTGGCTGAAATTGAGGGACCTGAGCAAAAATCTGATTCAGAGGCTGAGAAAGGACTACAGATGTTGTTGGACTCTGACCCTCCTGCACTCGAAGTAGATTTTTTGGAGCTACAGAAGCCCAATTGGCACGTTCTTAGTTGCGTTGGAAAGCAGACATCTTGGGATTTCCGGCAATATATAATAGTCTATACTTTGTTTGAGATATGATGGCCCAAACTGGCGTCCAAACGCCCACCAGAGACCCTTTTCTGGCGTAAAACGCCGGAACTGGAGTTAACTGCCCAAACTGGCATCCAAGCTGGTATTTAACTCCAAGAATGGCCTATGCATGTGAAAGCTTCAAAGCTCAGGCCAAGCATATACCAAGTGGGCCCCGGAAGTAGATTTCTGCACTATCTGCACTTAGTTACTCATTTTCTATAAACCCTAGTAACTAGTTTAGTATATATAGCAGTTTTTACTATTGTATTGGAGGCTGGAGCTTTTGAGAATTATCTTATGCCACTTGGGAGGCTGGCCATTTGGCCATGCCTAGACCTTCTTCTCTTATGTATTTTCTACGGTGGAGTTTCTACACCTCATAGATTAAGGTGAGGAGCTCTGCTGTTCTTCATGAACTAATGCAAGTATTATTGTTTCTCTTTCAATTTACGCCTACTTCTTCTCCAAGATATACTCTTGTACTTAATTCAGTTAAGTCAGAATGAAGGGGGTGACCCGTGACAATCACCCACTATCTTCATTACTCGCTTAGCCAAGATCCGCGTGCCTGACAACCACAAGTGGTCTACATGATGTTTAACGTAGTCATTGGATGACAGTTGGAGTATAATCTCTTGGGTCTCTGATCCACGGACCGAGTCCGCGTGGTTAGAACCTTCTTGGTATAGGCCAGAAACAATTGGCAGCATTCCTGAGATCCGAAAAGTCTAAACCTTGTCTGTGGTATTTTGAGTAGGATCTGGGACGGGATGATTGTGACGAGCTTCAAACTCATGACTGTTGGGAGCAGTGACAGTGTAAAAAAGGATAGAGAGATCCTATTCTGACACAAGTGGGAACCAACAGATGATTAGCCATGCGGTAGCTGTGCCTGGTATTCTTCATCCGAGACGAGAAATCCGACAGTTGATTAGCCGTATAGAAACCGTAGCCGGACCATTTTCACTGAGAGGATCATACCTTACTATGGAAGGGAGGACACCTGATTGGATGAAGACAATAGGAAAGCAGAGGTTCAGAAGCAACAAAGCATCTCCAAACACTTATCTAAAATTTCCACCAATGAATTACATAAGTATCTCTATGTTATTTTCCATTTTATTTACTTTTTAATTATCAATACCTCATAACCATTTGAATCCGCCTGACTGAGATTTACAAGATGACCATAGCTTGCTTCAAGCCGACAATTTCTGTGGAATTGACCCTTACTCGCGTAAGGTTTTATTACTTGGACGACCCAGTGCACTTGCTAGTTAGTTGTATCGGAGTTGTGAAAAGTGTGAATCACAATTCCGTGCACCAAGTTTTTGGCGCCGTTGCCAGGGATTGTTTGAGTTTGGGGAACTGACGGTCCATCTTGTTGCTTAGATTGGGTAATTTTATTTTATGTTTGAGCTTTTTATTTTTATTTTCGAAAAATACAAAAAAATTTAATAAAATCATAAAATCCAAAAAAAAAAATTGTGTTTCTTGTTTGAGTCTAGTGTCAAATTTTAAGTTTGGTGTCTTGCATGTCTTTCTCTTCTTAAAAATTTTCAAAAATATGTTCTTGATGTTCATCATGATCTTCAAAGTGTTCTTGATGTTCAAAGTGTTCCTGCATACATTATTAGTTTTGATCTTAAGTTTTTCTGTTGTGATTCATTTTGTTGCTTTTCTCCCTCCTTATAAAAAGATTTCAAAAAAAATCAAAAATATATATCTTTTCAAGTAAATAATACAGAGAAATGAAGGATCAGAACATAAAGCAGAGGATCACAAGAAAAAGAGCTCACTGGCATTTTAATGCCAGAAATGGCAGCATTCTGGGCGTTCAGAAAAACGCCCAGTAAAGAAGGATTCCTGGCGTTTAACACCAGCCAGGGTATCTGGCTGGGCGTTAAACTCCCAAAGAGGAAGCCAAATGGGCGTTAAACGCCAGAATTGATAGCATTTTGGGCGTTTAACACCAGAATGACACTAGGGAGGTAATTTCTTTTCCAATTCAAATTCTTTCAAATTTTCATATTTTAATTCATAATTTTAAAATCTTATCTTTTTCATATGACATTTTCAAAAATCCTTGCTAACAATTAATGTTTTGATTCAAAAAAATTGCAAGTTTGTTACTTTCTTGTTAAGAAAGGATCAATCTTTAATTTCTAGAATCATATCTTTTACTTTCTTGTTAGTCAAGTCATAAATTTAAAAAAAAATCAAATCTTTTTTATTTCTTTTTCAATCATATCTTTTCAGATCATATCTTTTTCAATCATATCTTTTTAAAATTTTGATTTTAAATTCTTTTTCTAACTTCTTATCTTTTCAAAATTATTTTCAAATCTTTTTCAACTAATTACTATTTCTTATCTTTTTCAAAACCATCTAACCACCAATTTTCGAAAATCACTAACCACTTTTTCAAAAATCTTTTTAATTAACTAATTGTTTTAGTTTTAATTTTTGAATACTCTCTCTCTCTCTCATCTCTTTCTATTTATTTGCTAACACTTCTCTTCTACTTATAATTCGAACCCTCTCTCTCCCTCTGTGTTTGAATTCTTCTTATTCTCTCTCTACCTCATTCCCCTATTCTTCTTTTCTTCTGACACCTCAAGGAATCTCTATATTGTGACATAGAGGATTCCACTACTCCCTTTGTTCTCTTCTTTTTCATATGAGCAGAAACAGGGATAAAAACATTCTTGTTGAAGCTGATCCTGAACCTGAAAGGACTCTGAAGAAGAAGCTAACATAAGCTAAAGCACAACACTCCGGAGAGGACCTTATAGAAAATTTCGAAAAAAAAGAAGACATAGCAGCCGAACCCAACAACAATGCTAGAGATGCAAGGAAGATGTTTGGTGACTATGCTGCACCAACATCCAACTTCTATGGAAGAAGCATCTCAATCCCTGCCATTGGAGCAAACAACTTTGAGTTTAAGCCTCAATTAGTTTCTCTAATGTAACAGAATTGCAAGTTTTATGGACTTCCATCAGAAGATCCTCATCAGTTTTTAGCTGAATTTTTGCATATCTGTGATACTGTTAAGACCAATGGGGTTGATCCTGAGGTCTACAGACTAATGCTTTTACCTTTTGCTGTAAGAGACAGAGCTAGGACATGGTTGGACTCACAACCTAGAGAAGGCCTGAACTCTTGGGACAAGTTGGTCAACACTTTCTTGACCAAATTCTTTCCACCTCAAAAACTAAGCAAGCTCAGAGTGGACGTCCAAACCTTCAGACAGAAGGAAGGTGAATCTCTCTATGAATCTTGGAAAAGATACAAGTAATTAACCAAAAGGTGTCCTTCTGACATGCTTCCTGAATGGAGCGTCATATGCATATTCTATGATGGTCTATCTGAATTGTCCAAGATGTCATTCGACCATTCTGCTGGTGGATCTCTTCATCTGAAAACCCCTGCAGAAGCCCAGGAACTCATTGATATAGTTGCAAATAACCAATTCATGTACACTTCTGAAAGAAATCCTATGAATAATTGGATGACTCAAAAGAAAGGAGTTCTTGAGATTGATACTCTGAATGCCATATTGGCTCAAAATAAAATATTGACTCAGCAAGTCAATATGATTTCTCAGAATCTGACTGGATTGCAAGCTGCATCCGGCAGTGCTAAAGAAGCCTCCTCTGAAGGAGAAGCTTATGACCTTGAGAATCCTTCAATGGAAAAGGTAGATTACATGGGAGAATCTTATGGAAATACCTATAAACCTTCATGGGGGAATCATCCAAATTTCTCATGGAAGGATCAACAGAAGCCTCACCAAGGCTTCAACAACAATAATGGTGGGAGAAATAAGTTTGGCAATAGCAAACCTTTTCCATCATCTTCTCAGCAACAGATAGAGAATTCTGAGCAGAGCCTCTCTGGCTTAGCAAACATAGTCTCTGATCTATCTAAAACCACTCTTAGTTTTATAAATGAAACAAGGTCCTCCATCAGAAATTTGGAGGCACAAATGGGCCAGCTGAGTAAAAGAGTTACTGAAACTCCTCCTAGTACTCTCCCAAGCAATCCAGAAGAGAATCCCAAAAGAGAGTGGAAGGCCATAACTATAACCAAAATGGCTGAACCAGGAGAAAGTAAAAAGGCAGTGATTCCCAGTGAGGAAGACCTCAAGGGACGTCCACTGACCAATAAGGAGTTCCCTATTGAGGAACCAAAGGAATCTGAGGCTCATACAGAGACCATAGAGATTCCACTGAACTTACTATTGTCATTCATGAGCTATGATGAGTATCCTTCCTATGAAGAGGACGAAGATATTATTGAAGAGCAAGTTGCTCAATATCTAGGAGCAATCATGAAGCTGAATGCCAAGTTATTTGGTAATGAGACTTGGGAGGATGTACCTCCATTGCTCATCAATAAACTGAATACCTGGATTCAGCAGACGTAAATAAACATAATCCAATTATCCAAAATACTCAAGTCATAGTTATAAATAGTCCCATAGACAAAATAAATATATAATCCAAAGTCCAAAAACATAATTATAAATAGTCTTCAAAGCAAATTAAACTTAATTCAATACACTTAATTTTCATCTTCATCTTCATATAAGTCAATAACATCATTGGAACCAACTCTTGAAGAATAGCCTTCTCCTTTTGCAATATCTTCTTGATCTTTATCTTCCTCTAGAAAAAAGTAATTAAATATATTAGCAAAATAGTACAAATATTGTTCAAAATCACTCAAGTATGTATCTCATAAATATAATATACCAAAATCATCATATCCACGTATCCAATTTTTGGTGCAAATCACCGCTTCAACATTATCTGACAACAAACGACTTCTATACTTATTCAAAACATGAGAACCCATGCTAAATGCAGATTCTGAAGCCACGGTAGTAATAGGAATGCTCAACAAATCTCGTGCCATTAGTGATAGTGTTGGAAAACGATGATGGTTGTCTTTCCACCATTGCAAAACATCAATGATTGCATCATTGCAAAATAATGTTGCCTCACTCAAATAAATATCAAGTTGGTTCTTTCCACTTTTCACTTCTGCTTCTTGATTACGGGACATCAAATCCATTGCATTACAAACAATATATGAATCAAAAAGCATGAAAAATAAAAAACAAATATAATCAAGTAGATAAAAATACTTACACCAACAATTTTAATAAGCTGAGTTCCAATTGCAGAAGATGTTGCTTGAGAAAAATTACTTGAAAGTTGGAAAGAACTCTCTACAGTTGTAGAGGAATTTTGGTCATAAACCTCATAAAGCTTGTATAACTTAATCTTCACATGCTCCACTTTGTCTTTAGCACTAATAGGATCAATCTCATTATAGCAATGAACCAAAGTGTTGAGTTTAAATCTAGGATCAAGAACTGCCCCAAATGCAAGAACAACACTGTATTCTTCCTAATATTTCTTGAACTTAATCATCATTTTTTCTCCCATGTTCCTTATAAGCACTTCATCATTCTTCAAACTATTCATTAAAATAAGCTGGATTTGCCAAACTTGTAAAAAATACAAGTTGGATGTTGGGTAAGAAGTTCCAGACATCAACTTGGTAGTTTCGTAAAACGGTAACAAGAAATCACAAATCTTTTCAGTTATTCTCCACTCATCTGATGAAGGACAATACTCCCTAAACCCAGCTTCTTTTACTTTATACATTTCAAAAGCTTTCTTATAAGGAATAGCACTTGCAAGCATTGCATAAAGTGAATTCCACCTAGTAGGAACATCTAAACATAATGCAGTCGTATACTCAAGTCCCTCAATATCTTTAAAACATTCTTTAAACTTAACCATTCGACTTTCATATTTTCTCAGAAACTTAATAGACTCTCTAATCTTATACACTGCATCACCACATATTTTCATTCCATCTTGGACAATAAGATTTAAAATATGAGCAGAGCAACGGACATGAAAGAATTCACCACCACACAACAATGAACCATGCACATCCAAAGTACTTTTCAAGTGTTCAACACAAGTATCATTAGAGAAGCATTATCCAAAGTAATGGAAAAAATATTTTTATCAACTTTTCACTCAGTCAAAAGCGTAAAGATTTTAGAAGACAACTCAAATCCTGTGTGAGGAGGAGGCATATGATAAAAATTGAGAATTTTACTCTGTAATTTCCAGTTCTCATAAACAAAATGTGCAGTCAAACATATAAACCCCTCATTGGTACTGGAAGTCCAAAGATCAGATGTTAAGCAAATTCTATTTGGAATGGAAACCAAAATTTTTTTAAGTTTCGCAACTTCTCTCTTGTGAACTTTCACTATGTCAGCCTTAACCGTATTCCTAGAAGGAAGTTTAAAAGTTGGACTAATATATTTCACCCAATTTCTAAATCTCCTATCATCAACCATATTAAAAGGCTTATCCCCAACAACTACATACCCAGCAAACATATCTCTAGCCACTCCTGAATCAATCTTAAGTGAACCCATTTTAAGTTGCAATTCTGCTATAGTCTGACCAATATCTTCATGCTTAATTTGAGTACAACTATCAAGATGCCGTTTTATAGTAGAAGTGCCATATCGCTTACCTCCAGCTTTAAACACTTTCTTGCATCCTTTACACTCAGCACGTTCTACTCCATCCTTATCTGGACTGAGCTTTTTGAAAAAATTCCAAACATCGAAGGTTGCTGGTCTCAGCCTTTTCGAACTAGGTTCATCAACCTCGACCGGAGCAGCCTCAGAACCAACTCTAGTAGTAACAAGGTTACTCACAGTTTCAGAATTCATATTTCCTGAAATAAAATTAAATGTAAATTGTTTCAGAATTCATATTTACTCACAGCCTCAGATTCAAGTATTTAACCAACAATCAACCATTATCAACCATATTCAAAACTCAACCATTATCAAACAACACAAAAAATAAGAAACAATTTCTGAATCTGCATCAGATTCAAGTATTTAACCAACAATCAACCATTATCAACCATATTCAAAACTCAACCATTATCAAACAACACAAAAAATAAGAAATAATTACTAAATCAGCATCAGATTCAAGTATTTAACCAACAATCAACCATTATCAACCGTATTCAAAACTCAACCATTATCAAACAACACAAAAAATAAGAAACAATTTCTGAATCTGCATCAAATTTAACCAAATAAGCAAATATCAACCATTATCAACCATCATCAAAACTCAACCATAATCAGATTTAACCAAATATCAACCATAATCAAAACTCAACCAAATATCAACCTTAATTTACCTATATCAAACAACAGAAAACACAAGACCCAGAGCGTGGATCAGCTGTGACCGAGAGTGAGACCAGCAGAGTCAGAGGACAAGTCACAAGACCCAGGAGCCCAGGACCGAGACCAGCAGGCGGCAACGACGATGGCAGACGGAGCAGCAGCGGTGGCTACAACCCAGTAGGCTACGACGACTGAAGATTGATGGTGAGGAACTGACTCCAACTCAGCGATCGTCAGGGGTGAGGACGGAACTCTGAAGTTCGAGCTGAGGTAAGGTCGATGGATGATGGAAGTGAGAGACTGAGAGTGACGGTGAGGAGCTGAGGATGACCGAGTGAGAGACTGAGAGTGACGATGAGGAACTGAGGAACTGACGTTGAGGAACTGAGGAACTGAGGAAGTGAGGAACCGAGTGAGAGGCTGAGAGCCATCGAGGAGACTGGAGATGAGACGACTGAGTACTGACAAGGAACTAAGGAGTGAGAGTGAGGCAGTTGCAAATCTGGAATTAGGGATTAGGGATTGGGGATTCATTAGGGACTTAGGGTTTCAGCCGTTTCGCTGGGGAATGGGGATTGGGTCGGGTTAGGTGGGTGGGTGGGTTCATGGGTTCTGGGTATGGGTTGATGGGTTCAGCCTAAAAAAAAAGCTTCAGCCCGTCAGGGAAGCCCGCCCTGCCCCGCCAAAGCCCACGATTTAAATGATTTGGGTTAGGCGGGCTTTTGTCTTTCGGCGGTCCCAAATTTCCAGCCCAGCCCACCTTTTTTGGCGGGTTACGCGGGCCAGCCCGACGGATTAAGGCCCGTTTGCCACCCCTAGACCTGGGGTCAGGTATGAACCTCATGTCACTCTCTGTAATGGAGAAACTAGGGATCTTTGAGGTACAAGCTACCAGAATCTCACTAGAGATGGCAGACAAATCAATGAAACAAGCTTATGGACTTGTAGAGGATGTCTTAGAGAAGGTTGAAGGCCTTTACGTCCCTGCTGACTTCATAATCCTAGACACTGGAAAGGATGAGGATGAATTTATCATCCTTGGAAGACCCTTCCTAGCCACAGCAAGGGATGTGATTGATGTGGACAGAGGAGAGTTAGTCCTTCAATTGAATGAGGACTACCTTGTGTTTAAGACTCAAGGATCTTCTTCTGTAAACATGGAGAAGAAGCATGAAAAGCTTCTCTCAATACAGAGTCAGACAGAGCCCCCACATTCAGACTCTAAGTTTGGTGTTGGGAGGCCACAACCATTCTCGGAGCATCTGTGAAGCTCTGTAAGAGCTTCCTGTCAAGCTATTGACATTAAAGAAGCACTTATTGGGAGGCAACCCAATTTTATTTATCTATATTAATTACTTTTCCATTGTTAGTATATATTTTCTTTAGGTTGATGATCATGTGAAGTCACAAAAACAGGTGCAGAATTAAAGCGGAATCAAAAACAGCATAAAAAATAGCACACCCTAGAGGACAGGCTTACTGGTGTTTAAACGCCAGCAAGGATAGCAAATTAGGCATTTAACACCCAGTCTGGCAGCATTCTGGGTGTTAAACGCCAGAAATGGCACACAGACTGACGTTTAACGCCAGAAAAGGGTGTCTGGTGTCTGGCTGGCGTTAAACACCAGTAAGGGTAGCAGAATGGGCGTTTAATGCCCAGTCTGGCAGCATTCTGGGCGTTAAATGCTAGAATTGGCAACTAAACTGGCGTTTAGCGCCAGAAATGGGCATCAGTCTGGTGTTTAATGCCAGAAATGGCACACAGTGGGCGTTTAAATGCCAGAAAGGTGCAGGGATGAGAAATCCTTGACACCTCAGGATCTGTGGACCCCACAGGATCCCTACCTACCCCAACTCACTCTCTCCCTTCTTCATACCTTTCCATAACACTCTTCCCCAAACACCATTCACCTATTAAATCATACTCTCTTCCCCATAATCTCTCCACCACTCACATCCATCCACTATTTACCAAAATAAACCCCACCTACCTCACCATTCAAATTCAAAACCATTTCCCTTCCAAAGCCACCCCTTCTCACACGGATTCCCTATCTCCCTTACCCTATAAATAACCCTCTACACTGCTTCATTTTCACACATCACGAACACTTCCTATCCCCTTGGCCGAACCCTTCACACACCTCCATTTCCTCCATTTCTTCTTCTTCTCCTCATTTCTTTCTTCTTTTGATCGAGGACGAGCAAACCTTTTAAGTTTGGTGTGGGAAAAAGTGTTGCTTTTTATTTTTCCATAACCATTAATGGCACCTAAGATTGGAGAAACCTTTAGAAAGAGGAAACGGAAGGCAATTGCTTCCACCTCCAAGTCATGGGAGATGGAGAGATTCATCTCAAAGATCCATCAAGACCACTTCTATGAAGTTGTAGCCAAGAAAAAGGTGATCCCCAAGGTCCCCTTCAAGCTTAAAAAGAGCAAATATCTGGAGGTGGGAAGTTCTCACCAACCTCATTCAACAAGTTGGAATCTTAATGCTTCAAGAGTTCTATGCTAATGCATGGATCACTAAGAACCATGATCAAAGTGTGAACCTGAACCCAAAGAATTAGCTCACAGTGGTTCGGGGAAAATACTTGGATTTCAGTCCGGAAACTGTGAGGTTGGCATTCAACTTGCCAATGATGCAAGGAGATCTTCATCCTTTCACAAGAAGGGTCAACTTTGATCAAAGGTTGGACCAAGTCCTCATGGATATCTGTGTGGAAGGAGCCTAATGGAAGAGGGACTCCAAAGGCAAGCCGGTTCAACTGAGAAGGCTTGACCTCAAACCCATGGCTAGAGGATGGTTAGAGTTCATCCAACGCTCTATCATTCCTACTAGCAACCGGTCTGAAGTAACTGTGGATCAGGCTATCATGATCCATAGTATCATGATTGGAAAGGAAATGGAAGTTCATGAGATCATACCACTAGAACTATACAAGGTGGCTGACAAACCCTCCACTTTGGCAAGGTTAGCCTTCCCTCATCTCATCTATCACCTATGCAATTCATCCAGAATTGTCATAGAGGAAGACATCCTCATTGAAGAGGACAAGCCCATCCCTAAAAAAAGGATAGAGCAAACAAGAGAGCCCATTCATGGACCTCAACAAGAGCATGATTTATTATGGAGAAGCAGGATTTATTTTTATGATTCTATCATACTTTTGGGTTGTATTATATTAATTAGTCAGTCTTACCTTTGTAGGTCAAGACTAGTGTTATGTATAACTTTTCTGAATAATATATATCTATATATATACTTCTGTCATTTCTGCTTCTGTATATCGTGGGTTTCTGAGTGTGATGCGATTTTGCTTATGTCTTTTCTTCATGGGCTCTTGGTATATCCTATTGCTTCCATTATATATGTATTTATTTTATTTTTAGAAGTCGTGATACCTCACCACCATTGATTTACAACCTAGGCGTAAAGCTCTGTGTGATAGGGTGTTACATTAGTGATATCAGAGCACTTTGTTCCTGTAGAGCTCGGGGGATGGACTTACTATGCTTCTGAGCATACTCTGGATTGTGTATACATGCTATTTAAAATATAGCATAGTTGTTCATGAAATTACCTTTGGAAATATTGAGACTGATCACTTTATTATCAATTGTTTGGTATGAACAGGACCCGAATGGTGTCTCGTAGACATAGACATAATTAAGGACGAGAGCAGAAAGGAAATGAGGGAGGCACACCAGTGGATAATCAGGCTACGTTCTTAGCAGCTATGACTAACCTCGTTAACACGATACAAGCAAGTGCTGCGGCTACGAACCAGGCTATGAAAAAGATGAACGTAAATGGTAATGGACTGAGGAATCACCAAGCTGATGGAGGTCTGATGACCTTGGCGACATTTCTAAAGGTGGATCCACGGACCTTCAAAGGTACGACGAATCCTACGGAGGCGGATAACTGATTCCAAGCTATAGAGAGAGCGTTGCAAGCACAGTATGTGCCTAGAAATCAGTATGTAAAGTTTGCCATGTACAAGTTTGAGGGAGTAGCTCAGTTCTAGTGGCAAAGAGCTCATCATTTATTGCAACAAGATGATGTTGTGGTCACTTGGGATGCCTTTCGGGTGGAGTTATATAAGAAGTACTTTCCAAACTCGGTTAGGGCAACAAAGGAGTTGGAGTTGCTAAAGCTGAATCAAGGTTCTATGATGGTGGCGGAATACACTAGTAAGATTGAGAAGTTATGTCGGTTCTCAATGGTTTGTCAAGGTGCTCCGGAGAGGTATGAGGAGTGGAAGTGTATTAAGTACAAGGGTGGACTTCAGAGTGAAATTATGAGTGCTGTGGGGCCTATGGAGGTCTGAGTCTTCTCCAAGTTAGTGAATAAGAGTAGAGTTGTAGAAGAGTGCTTAAGGAAGACTGCTGTGGAAAAGAATGACTATGGAGAGTTCTATAGGAATGGCCAAGATAGAGATCTTGCACCAAGAGGTCAAGACAGAGATTTCACACCAAGGGGCCAAAGCTTTAAGAGGAGTAGTCATGCACTGCAATACTCACAAGACAGCAACGACTACCGAAAGGATGACCATCACAAAGGACATGGTAAGGGAAAGCAAATAGGGACTCAGCAAGAGGACTTGAGATGCACGAGATGCAAAAGATACCATCTGAAAATGTCGTGCATGGCTGGACTAGGATTATGCTACCACTGGGGACTGTCTGGGCATGTCTCCAGACATTGTCCCAACAGGAAGGACCAGGATGCAAGTCAGTCTTAGCGACAAGGTTGAGAATCTCTAATATGAGGTAATTGTGAAACGGATAACCAAATTCTAATTGCAGTGTATGATATTGGAACACTGCGTTTATTCATAGTTTGTAACGGAGATAAGGATTTAAAATTGAAAGTGTCAAACTTAGTGTCACATCTAGGATTAAATTTAATAGTGTCGCGTAGAGTATTGTTGTTAGAGTTGGCAGAACTTAAGAATATTTTTGGTTAACATGAGTGATATTGAGAATTATGGTCTGTCTAGAATTTCTCTTATAAAAAAGAATTACTTTGTTGTAAGCATAGCTCCAAACCAACTAATAATTTTCACATCAAATTTTAATATTTGGTTCTCACAAGTACAAACCCCAATAAAAATTAACCGAAGTATTCAAACCTCGGGTCGTCTCACAAGGAATTGCAACGAAGTGATTAATTATTAGCTCTAAAGGAACAAGGGGGGTTGATTTGGTAAAATGGGCAAGAAAATAAATGGCAAGGAAAGTAAAACAAACAAATAAAGAAAGCAATTAATAAAGAGAGACATTTATGACAAGGATTGAGAATATAGGCTTTCTATCCTAATCACTAATAATAACAATAATTATCAAGAGCTTATCCTGTTTAGTCAACCCCAACAATGGAAGAAGCTATAATGTTATCTTCATACGAGAGAAAGTCAAATAAGACTAGTTAATCTCAATCCAAAAGTCCTAATCAACTTACTAATTGAATTAGCAAAAGATTAGCGTCAATGGAAACAATATTAACTAACAACTCTAGATCACCAACATAAGTTGGGTGTTCATGACTCAAGATCACCTAATTTCTCTTTCCAAACCAAGAATGTTCAAAGAGCTACTCTAACATCCAACCAAGCATTTTGTCAAACACTTGAAAGGCATGAAAGGAAACCATAATAAATTGCAAGAAATATAGAATCTACAACTACCCCATTGCAAGGAAACAATAATAACAACTCAAATTAATAATAAAAGAACATCAAACATGAAATTGCATTAAATGAAAAGGGAAATTAACAAGAGTGCTCATAATCATAAAAGAGGCTCAAAGGAGAAATTAACAAGAAAACTTAAGAGAACAAAAATGCAAGAACAAGAAATGATAAAGGAAACTAGATGAAAATAAGAAATTAAACCTAGATCTAAGATGGAAATTAACCTAAGAACCCTAATTCTAGAGAGAAGAGGGAGCTTATCTCTCTAGAAAACTAACCTACATGATGCTAACCTAAAACTAATTGCTCCCCCCTTGTCCAATCTTGAATTCTGCATAAAATAGCCTCATGAATGAGTTGGATTTCGGCCTGGGTAGCTCAGAAATCGCCCCCAGCGAATTCACTTTAATGAGGTCACGTGCCTGACGTCACGTGAGCACGTGGACGATGCGTGCGCATGGACGATGCGTGTGCATCGCTGGCAAATTTTCTCTTCATACGTACGCGTGGATTTGCAAATGTCCTTCTCCCGCGTACGCGTGGATGACGCGTGCGCATGGCCCTTAATTCTCTAAATGCTCATTTCCTCAAAAATTCTCCACCTTGCATGCTTTTCTCTTCACTTTTTTCATCCAATACTTGCCTTATAAGCCTGAAATCACTCAACATACATATCAAGGCATCAAATGGAATTAAAGTGAATTAAATTTATCAATTTAAGGGCCTAAAAAGTATGTTTTCACTCTTAAGCACAAATATAGGAGAGATTCACAAAACCATGTTATTTCATTGAATAAATGTGAGATAAGTTGATAAAATCTCCTAAATTAATCACAAGATAAACCACAAAATTGGGGTTTATCAAATCTCCACACACTTAAACCAAGCATGTCCTCATGCTAAACCAAGAAGGAGACAAAGGGTATCAACATTTATTCAATGCAAACTATCTATATGCAACCTATCTACATACAATCTATCTATATGAATGCAACTACTTGGTCAAATTAAATCAATTTCCAAGAAAGCCAATATATAAGTACAAGGGCTAAAGCAATAGCAATCAAATCAAACCCACAATTGAATTGAGTTATTAGAAAAGATTTTACAAACTTGCAAGAAAAAAAGATGATCGTAGGTGAAAACATGTAATTGAGCAATCGAACCCTCACCGGATGTGTATCCGCTCTAGTCACTCAACTGTATAGGGTTGATTCACTCAATTCTCCCCTAATCATTCTTTCCAAGATTTATTTTTCATCTAACAATCAACAATTATTTCATGCATGCATACAAATATCATGAGGTCTTTTCCATAGGTTGTAATGGGGCTAAGGTCAAGGTAGGATTGTTGATGATTAGATTTTTGACGGTTTAGAATTTCTCAAATAAAATCTCGTCGAAGTATAGCTTCTAAAGCAAGCAATAATCCTTTCATACAAAAAGTTGTTTGTCACTAAAACAAACCCCTAAATTTATAAACCGAAGTATTCAAAACTCGGGTCGTTCTCCCTAAGAATTACAATAAAGTGTCTTGTTATTGGTTATGAGTTATTTTGGGGTTTTGGATAAGAAGCATGAAAAGTAAATGGCAATGAAAATAAACTAACAACTATAAAAGGCTCTTGGCAAGGTATGAAAATTAGAAGTCCTATCCTAGTTATCCTTCTCAATTGTGATGAGAATTGTTCATTGCTACCACTTAGTTAACCCTTACTAAATAAAGGAAAGTCAAGTGGATGAATTGACTTGAGCCACAAGTCTAGGCCAAGAGGAACAAAATCTATACTATATCTAGAAGAGGCATTTCAACAAACACATAAAAGGCAATAAAAGTAAACAACATAAATTGCAAGAATTAAAGAGGGATCTAACTACAAAGGCAAGAGATCAACAATAGAAAAGCAAAGAAGAACAATTATTATGGATTACCTCTTATTGAATTGAAAGAAAATGGAAAGAACAATACTAGATCTACAACAAAATACAAGAACAACATAAAGGAAATTACAACCAAAGAATGGAAGAAGAATGAATGTAACAACAAGGAATTGAGAAGATAGAAGTAGAAGAAGATGAATTAAAATCTAGATCTAAGAACTAAACCTAATCCTAATCCTAATCCTAATCCTAGAGAGAAGTGAAAGCTTCTCTCTCTAGAAACTACTACTTCTAAAACTAAACTTAAACTAATGGTAACTAACTTCTAAAGTATGAAAGTATGTTCATTCCTCCTTCAATCCTTGGCTTAAATAGCATCAGAAATGAGTTGGATTGGGCCCACAAGGCTTCTAAAATCGCTGGCCACGTTTTGCTTTAAGTGGTCCAGGTGGCAGCAACAGCGTGTGCGCATACTATGCATGTGCGCGCCACCATACGTGTAGTAACTATGGCAAATCTTATATCGTTTCGAAGCCCCATATGTTAGCTTTCTAACCCAACTAGAACCGCATCATTTAAACCTCTGTAGCTCAAGTTATGGTCGTTTAAGTGCGAAGAGGTCGGCTTGACAGCTTTCCGGTTCTTTCATTTCTTCATGAGTTCTCCAACTTTTCATGCTTCTTTCTTCATTCCCTTGATCCAATCTTTGCCTCCTAAACCTTAAATCACTTAACAAACATATCAAGGCATCTAATGGAATCAAGGAGAATTAGATTTAGCTATTTTAAGTCCTAAAAAGCATGTTTTCACTCTTAAGCACAATTAAAGGAGAAGTTATAAAACCATGCTATTTCAATGGATAAATGTGGGTAAAAGGTTATAAAATCCCCTAAATTAAGCACAAGATAAACCCTACAAATGGGGTTTATCAATTGTACATGGTCAAGTGAGCTTGAAATTTGAATCTTTGATTAACCTAAGCTTCTCACCTAACCTACAACCTATACAATTCAAATGCTAACCTAACTACTCATTCTTCACTTTTTCACACACTCATGCATTCTCTTTTTGATCACCACACATATGCATTGATTTTTATTGAACTTTAGTTTGGGACATTTTGTGCACTTTTTATTGGTTCCTTTTTCTTTTCTTTTTCCTATTTTTTTTCTATTTTTTTTTTCTTTTTATTTTTATTTTTTCAATTTTTTTCTTTTTCTACTTTTTTTTTCAAACTAAAATATATACAAGAGCATCAATGCATATAGTTTAACATTCAATGCATGAGTATGTACCTAGTTCCTAAAATTTTGACAAAAATATAAAAACACACTTTTATCCCAACCAATGTTCCCAAATTTCTCACTTAATGATGAACACTCTCACTAGCCTAAGCTAATCAAAGATCCAAATTAAGGACATTTATTATTTTTCGCTTTAAGGCTTGTAATGTGATAAAATTAAGAACAAATGGGTTTAGCATAGGCTCAAAGTTGGCTAACAATGGAAGATAAGAGGTAGGCTATTTGGGTAAGTGAGCTAATTGAAACAATGGCCTCAATCATATAAGTGAATTCATACACAAAATAATGGACATATAGAATCAAGCAAATCAAAGATTACAATCATAGAAAGAGAACAATACACACAAGAATGGAAATAAGTGGTTATATGATGTAACCACACAAATAGGTTCAAAACTCACATGCTTATGTGTTCTTAGCTCAAAAATCATGTTCCACAATATATATAATCCAAGCAAGTTCCAAAAATTTTTTTTCAAATCAATTGGTGAGGTGCCCTATAGATAAAATCCTTGGAAAATTTCATTATTTTGGCTAAGATTATATATATAT
>NC_029780.3:55536863-55541026 GCF_000817695.3 Arachis duranensis | reverse complement strand
TTCTGGGCGTTCAACGCCCATGTAAAGCATGTTTCTGGCGTTGAACGCCAGTTTCATGCTTGTTACTGGCGTTCAGCGCCAGCTTTTCTTCTCTGGGCACATTTCTGGCGTTCAGCGCCAGAATGTTGCTTGTTTCTGGCGTTCAGCGCCAGAATGATGCTCTGTTCTGGCGTTGAACGCCAGCCAGATGCATCTTACTGGGGTTGAACCCCAGTCTATGCGTCCTCCAGGGTGTGAAAATTTTTTTCTTCTGTTTTTGCCTCTGTTTTTAAATTTTATGATTTTTTCGTGACTCCTCATGATCATGTACCTAATAAAACACAAAATAACAATAAAATAAAAATTAGATAATTAAAATTGGGTTGCCTCCCAATAAGCGCTTCTTTAATGTCGATAGCTTGACAGTGGCTCTCATGGAGCCACATGGTGATCAGGTCAATGTTGTATAGTTGTCCACACCAAACTTAGAGTTTGGATATGGGATCTTAACACCAAACTTAGAGTTTGGTTGTGGCCTTCCAACACCAAACTTAGAGTTTGATTGTGGGGGTTCTTCTTGACTCTGAACTGAAAGAAGCTCTTCATGCTTACTCTCTTTTGTCACAGAGGGATGGCCATGTGCCTTAAACACAAGGTAGTTCCCATTCAATTGAAGGACTAATTCACCTCTGTTGACATCTATCACAGCTCCTACTGTGGCTAGGAAAGGTCTTCCAAGGATGATGCAATCATCCTCTTCCTTCCTAGTGTCTAAGATTATGAAATCAGCAGGGATGTAAAGGCCTTCAACCTTTACTAGCACGTCCTCTACTATTCCATAAGCCTGTCTCACTGACTTGTCTGCCAATTGTAATGAGAACAAGGCAGGTTGTACCTCAATGATCCCCAGCTTCTCCATTACAGAGAGTGGTATAAGATTTATCCCTGACCCTAGATCACACAGAGCTTTTGCAAAGATCATGGTGCCTATGGTACAAGGTATTAAGAACTTGCCAGGATCTTGTTTCTTTTGAGGTAGAGTTTTCTGAATCCAAGTATCCAGTTCATTAATGAGCAAGGGAGGTTCACTTTCCCAAGTCTCATTACCAAATAACTTGACATTCAGCTTCATGATAGCTCCTAAATATTGAGCAACTTGCTCTCCAGTCATATCTTCATCCTCTTCAGAGGATGAATAGTCTTCAGAGCTCATGAATGACAGAAGGAGATTTAATGGAATCTCTATGGTCTCTATATGAGCCTCGGATTCCTTTGGATCCTTAATAGGAAACTCCTTCTTGCTTGAGGGACGTCCCAGGAGGTCTTTCTCACTAGGATTTTCGTCCTCCTCCTCCCTTGTGCATTCGGCCATATTGACTATGTCAATGGCTTTGCACTCTCCTTTGGATTCTCTTCTGTATTGCTTGGGAGAATACTGGGAGGAGTTTCAATGACTTTCTTACTCAGCTGGCCCACTTGTGCCTCCAGATTTCTAATGGAGGATCTTGTTTCACTCATGAAACTGAAAGTGGCCTTTGACAGATCAGAGACTACATTGGCTAAAATAGAGGTGTTTTGTTCAGAATTCTCTGTCTGTTGCTGAGAAGATGATGGATATGGCTTGCTATTGTTCAGCCTATTGCGTCCACCATTGTTAAAGCCTTGTTGAGGCTTTTGTTGATCCTTCCAGGAGAAATTTGGGTGATTTCTCCATGATGGGTTATAGGTGTTTCCATATGGTTCACCCATGTAATTAACCTCTGCCATGGTAGGGTTCTCAGGATCATAAGCTTCTTCAGAAGCTGCCTCTCTAGTGCTGTTGGATGCATGTTGCAGTCCGTTCAGATTTTGAGAGATTATGTTGACTTGTTGAGTCAACACTTTGTTCTGAGCCAGTATGGCATTCAGAGCATCTATTTCAAGAACTCCTTTCTTCTGAGGTATCCCATTATTCACGGAATTCCTCTCAGAAGTGTACATAAATTGGTTGTTTGCAACCATGTCAATGAGTTCTTGAGCCTCTTCAGACGTTTTCTTCAGGTGAATAGATCCACCTGCAGAATGGTCCAATGACATTTTCGAAAATTCAGAGAGACCATAATAGAATATATCTAATATAGTCCATTCTGAAAACATGTCAGATGGACATCTTTTGGTCAGCTACTTGTATCTTTCCCAAGCTTCATAGAGGGATTCACCATCTTTTTGTTTGAAGGTTTGAACATCCACTCTTAGCTTGCTCAGCTTTTGAGGAGGAAACTCCAATGGCAGGAATGGAGATGCTTCTTCCATCAAACTTGGACGTTGGCTTTGTGAAGTCACCAAACATTCTCCTTGCATTATTATTATTTTCGGCTGCCATCTCCTTCTCTTGTTCAAAAATTTCTGAAAGGTTACCTTTAGAATAATTTAATTTAGCTTCTCTTAATCTCCTCTTCAGAGTCCTTTCAGGTTCTGGATCAATTTCAACAAGAGTGCCTTTTTCCCTGTTTCTGCTCATATGAAAGAGAAGAAAATAAGAAAAGGAAGATGAATCCTCTATGTCACAGTATAGAGATTCCTTTATGTTAGTAGAAGAAGAAGGGGGTAGAAGAATGAAGAAGGATGGATTCGGATTTTTGGATGAAGAGAGGTGAAGAGAAGTGTTAGTAATTAAATAATTAAATAGAAGAAGAAAAGAGAGGGGAATTTCGAAAATAATTTGAAAAAGGGATTAGTATTTTTGAAAATTAAAAGGTATTAAAATTAAAACATGAAACACTTAATTAATTAAAAAGAATTTTTGAAAAGGAGAGAGGTATTTTCGAAAATTAGAGAGGGAAAAGTAGTTAGGTGGTTTTGAAAAAGATAAGAAACAAACAAAAAGTTAATTAGTTGATTGAAAAAGATATTAAAATCAAAATTTGAAAAAGATAAGAAGATAAGAAGTTAGATAAGATATTTTGAAATCAAATTTTGAAAAAGATAAGATTTTTGAAAAAGATAAGATAAAAGATAAAATAAAAGTTTTAAGAAAAAGATATTTTGAAAAAGATTTAATTTTTAAAATTACTTAACTAACAAGAAACTAAAAGATAAGATTCTAGAACTTAAAGACTGAACCTTTCTTAACAAGAAAGTAACAACTTTAAATTTTTGAACCAATCACATTAATTGTTAGCTAATTTTCGAAAATTAGATGTAAAGATAGGAAAAAGATTTTGAAAATATTTTGAAAAAGATTTTTGGAATTTTCGAAAAATAGAAAAAAAAAATGAAAAAGATATAATTTTTGAAAAAGATTTTGAAAAGATAAGATTTTTAAAATTGAAAATTTGATTTGACTTGTAAGAAACAACTAATTTTAAAAATTTTTGACCAAGTCAACCCAAAATTTCAAAAATTTGGAGGAAAATAAGGAAATTTTTTGATTTTTGAATTTTAATTATGAGAGAGAAAAACACAATTATGACCCAAAACTTAAAAATTTTGGATCAAAACACATGATGCATGCAAGAACACTATGAATGTCAAGATGAACACCAAGAACACTTTGAAGATCATGATGAACATCAAGAACATATTTTTGAAAAATTTTTAATGCAAAGGAAACATGCAAGACACCAAACTTAGAAATCTTTAATGCATGGACTCTAACAAACGAAAAATGCACATGAAAAACAACAAACAACACAAAACAAGAAAACCTCAAGATCAAACAAGAAGACTTGTCAAGAACAATTTGAAGATCATGAAGAACACTATGAATGCATGAAATTTTCGAAAAGATGCAAGAAAAATTTTTAAAGCATGCAATTGACACCAAACTTAAAAATTAACACAAGACTCAAACAAGAAACACAAAATATTTTTGATTTTTATGATTTTCTAATTTTTTTGTATTTTTATATTAATTTTTTTCGAAAAACATGGTTAGAAAAACGAAAAAGAAAAGAAAAATTTTGAAAAAGATTTTTGAAAAGAAAATTACCTAATCTGAGCAACAAGATGAACCGTCAGTTGACCATACTCGAACAATCCCCGGCAACGGCGCCAAAAACTTGGTGGACGAAATTGTGATCCATATTCTTCTGTACTTGTATGAAATCATTATTATGGCACCAGTTGAATTCACAACTCCGTTCAACTAACCAGCAAGTGTACTGGGTCGTCCAAGTAATAAACCTTACGTGAGTAAGGGTCGA
>NC_029780.3:55535932-55536462 GCF_000817695.3 Arachis duranensis | reverse complement strand
AGTAGAACGGAAGTGGTTGTCAATCACGCGCGTTCATAGGTGAGAATGATGATGAGTGTCACGGATCATCACATTTATCAAAGTGTTGTGCAACGTATATCTTGGAATAAGAATAAGAGAGAATTGAATAGAAAGTAATAATAATTGTATTGAAACTTGAGGTACAGCAGAGCTCCACACCCTTAATCTATGGTGTGCAGAAACTCCACTGTTGAAAATACATAAGTAAAAGGTTCAGGCATGGCCGAATGGTTAGCCCCCAAAACATGATCACAGGATCAAAAATACAATCCTAGATCCAGGATCGGTCAAAAGACTTCTAATACACTAGTAAAAAGTTCTATTTATACTAAATTAGCCACTAGGGTTTACAAAAGTAAGTAATTGATGCAGAAATCCACTTCCGGGGCCCACTTGGTGTGTGCTTGGGCTGAGCTTGAACTTTACACGTGCAGAGGCTTCTCTTGGAGTTGAACGCCAAGTTGTAACATGTTTTTGGCATTCAACTCTGGTTCGTGACGTGTTTCTGG
>NC_029780.3:55530327-55535886 GCF_000817695.3 Arachis duranensis | reverse complement strand
TCTGGCGTTTAACTCCAGACAGCAGCATGTACTTGGCGTTCAACGCCAAGTTACATCGTCAATTTCCGAATAAAGTATGGATTATTATATATTGCTGGAAAGCTCTAGATGTCTACTTTCCAACACCGTTGAGAGCGCGCCATTTGGAGTTCTGTAGCTCCAGAAAATCCATTTCGAGTATAGGGAGGTCAGATTCCAACAGCATCAGCAGTCCTTTTGTCAGCCTTTTTCAGAGTTTTGCTCAAGTCCCTCAATTTCAGCCAGAATTTACCTGAAATCACAGAAAAACACACAAACTCATAGTAAAGTCCAGAAATGTGAATTTAACATAAAAACTAATGAAAACATCCCTAAAAGTAGCTCAAACTTACTAAAAACTATCTAAAAACAATGCCAAAAAGCGTATAAATTATCCGCTCATCATTAAGATAAACAAATTAAACAAGACATAAAGAAGCATGAAAGCACTCAAGTAAAAATCAAGCAATTGTGAAATGGATAATGCATGTGCATTGATTGATGTGCATGGAAACTTAATGTACTAAATAAAATATAGAGCTCACACATCAAACAATGACATATATTGAAGTTTGTTTGCAACACCTAAGTGACATAGAGGTGGAACACATGGATGCTATGGGACTTAGGAAAAAAAGATAAAAGTGAAAAACAATCACATAGCAAGCATGGTCCACAAAGCTTTACAAAGCTCAAAAATTTGTCACTAGGTAAGCTTTCGATCCAATTTCAAAATCCCAAAATCTCAATGCATGAAATAGGTGATGTGAACAAGGATCAATCATACACAAACATCACCTAACAAAAAATGCATTGATAATATCCAATTGCCTCATCAAAATAATGAATTCAAATTATATGGTGGCCAAAACATGCAATTCAAAAGAGTTAAGATGCTTAAAGGAAATGTCATACCCTTGGTATTCACAAAATTAAGCATGAAGAAATCAAAACCAAGTAATAAATTATAACCTCAACAAAAGAATCCAATAATAAATATTAACAAAAATGATGTTAAGAAAATATCCTAGTAGTAATCAGCAGCAACAAACAGTAAACAAGATTAATAATCCAACACTTATAATAAAAAACAAAAAAATTAAACAAAAATTAAACTAACTAAATAAGTAACAAACTAACTAACTAAAAGAAATGGTAATAGATGGTGATTGGTTGTGTTGGATGATGGTTGAAGGGTGGAAAGAAAAGAGGAGAAGAGAGAAGAAGGAAAGAAATAGAAAGAATAGAAGAAAAGAAAGATGGTGAAACAGGGCAGTTCACGCGTACGCATGGCGTGACGCATAAGCGTGGTGAGGTGAAAGGAGTGTGACGCGTACGCATGAGACACACATAAGCGGGATGGACAAATCAGAGGGGCGACGCGTACGCGTGGGTGGATTTTTTGGTAAAGGCACAATTCTAGCCCAAAACGCGCGCAAATCTCTATAATTTGCATGGGAGCATGAAAAATTGGATGTCACGTGTACGCGTGGGCGATGTATACGCGTGAGTGGTGGAAAAACTTGGGGTCACGTGTACGCGTGGGTGATGCGTACGCGTGGCATGGTGCTTTGTTTTTCAAAATTTTTCCAAGTTCTTGCACCAAACCAAGCATTTCAAACCTCCAAACAGCTACCAAAACACCATAAAATCTTATTTAACCTACTAGACTCCCAAATAAACTCAACTAACTAAACAAAACATGAAATTAAACTAATTTTACCCATATTTACAAAAAGGAAAAGGGAAAGATGTTACCATGGTGGGGTGTCTCCCACCTAGCACTTTTGTTTATTGTCCTTAAGTTAGACTTATAGGGAGCTCTTCATGAAGGTGGCTTGTGCTTGAATCCATCCTTGAACATCCACCAATGCTTGAATTTCCAATAAGCTCCATCATTCAAAATTAATAGCTCCAAGCTTTGATGGAGTTCTTTACAAACCATGAGCTCCCAAAGTTGATCCACTTTGTGTAATCTAGGATCCCACACTTTTTTTTCACACCCATCTTCTAATTGATCATCATGATTCCACTTGGGTGGTAGGCGAGTCGAATTCTATATGAAGCCTCCAAACAACTTCCTAAACCCATGCAATTTGGTTCTACACCAACCATTGCTATTCAACTTTGAGCATGCAACCATCATGAACTTAAAGTGATGTTTCCAACCACTACACAACTCTCCCTTACTCTTCAATCTACAAAGAGCTCTAAATTGACCATCCGTTTTAAGCAAACCATATTCAAATGAGAAAGTAAAGCTTAGGGATAGGAATTTTACCCACTTTAATGTTGTGTTGGATGGTGACTTAGGAAGGGGTGGTCCCAATGATCTTGCAAGTTCCACTTCCTTGTGCTCTTCTTTGACTACCTCCACCTCTTGACAAGCTTCTTCAATTTCAATTCCTTACTCACCAACTTCTTCTATACATCCCTCATTGCTCAAACCATATGTCGGAGGTTGTGCACGGTCCTCCTTGTCATCAATTTCATGACACAATGAGGGAGGTTCATCAATTCCAAAAGACACGTTGGTTGGTGTAGAATCATCTTCAATGGTGGAGCTTGCTTCTTGCTCAATCTCTTCCTCTTGGTAGCTTCCTTCCAATTCAATCTCTTCTTTATTGCTTACCAAGGATATGAGAGGTGATGTATCTTCTTCTTTAATCTTTATGCCAAGCCCAATGGGAGAGGATTCAATTATAGATAGAAACTCATCAATGATTGAATCCAACTCTTTATCAACCTCTTCAAAGTCTTCAACCACGATATGCCTTGGAGGTTGTACACCCTCCTCAACATCAATATCAAGCTTCTTGGAAGAGGGCTCTCTAATTCTACATTCCCATGGACTTCTAACATCTCCTAGGTCTTCAACCACTTCTTCCGACTCAATTGTCTCAGCTTCCTCTCCTTGTGACAATTCTTGCTCCAACTCCTCTTCTTCACTTTGAAGCTCCAAATTCACTCCATCACTATGCTCCTTGATTTCTTCTCCACATTCAACAATGGAAGTGCCTTGATCGTATAGGCTTAGGCGGGAGGAGACCATGTTGCTAACAGCTTCTGCCATGGTAGCAATCTTGGCTTCTAGCTTCTTGAACTCCTTTTACGTCTCCTCTTGTTGCCTTTGGATATAAGAGCAAAGTTCTCTTTGTTCTAGCATGAGGGCATGGAGATCTTCGTCCATTGGGAGCGGTATGGGAAGAGAGGGTTCATTGTTTGAGGAAAAGGTATTATAGTTGGAAGGTGGTTCATATTGGTGGAAATCTTGAGGTGGTGTATAAAAAAATTGTGGTTCTTGGGAGTATTGGTGTTGGAAATGTGGTGGCTCTAGGTATGGCTCATATGGTGGTTGGTACGGTGGATATGGGTTAGGATCATATGGAGGTGAATGGTGGTATGAAGCTTGTGAGTATGATTGACAACAATATTGAGGGTTTGGGTCATAATTATGTACATTATGGGGTGGATTGTAGCCATGAGAGATTGGAGGGCGTTGTTGCCATGATGGTTGACCATAAACATGTAGCTCCTCCCTAATTTGATATCCATTCCCACAATGTGGTTTCTCATTGAAGCTTGCATTCCCTACAACATAATTGTAACCAAACTCATAGCCAAAGTGATGAGAATTCATAGTGACAGGAGAAAATAAAAACAAAAACTAACAAGAAACAAAGAAAGAAAAGTCCTACAACTAGCAACAACTAACAAAGAAGTAAAAGGCAAACATATTCACAATATTCACATATATACAATAGCCAATAACATAACACCATTGCAATTCCCCAGCAAGAGCGCTAAAAATTTGATATTGAGAATTATGGTCGGTCTAGAATTTCTCTTATAGAAAAGAATTACTTCGTTGCAAGCATAGCTCCAAACAAACTAATAATTCTCACATCAAATTTTAATATTCGGTTGTCACAAGTACAAACCCCAATGAAAATTAATCAAAGTATTCAAACCTCAGGTCGTCTTACAAGGAATTGCAATAAAATGATCAATTATTGGCTATGAAGGAAAAATGGGGGGTTGATTTGGTAAAAAGGACAAGAAAATAAATGGCAAGAAAAGTAAAGCAAATAAGTAAAGAAAACAATTAATAAAGAGAGACATTCATGGCAAGGATTGAGAATATAGGCTTTCTATCCTAGTCACTAATCATAACTAATTATCAAGAGCTTATCATATTTAGTCATCCCCAACAATGGAGGAAGGTATAATGTTATCTTCACACGAGAGAAAGTCAAATAAGACTAGTTAATCTCAATCCAAAAGTCCTAATCAACTTACTAATTGAATTAGCAAAAGATTAGTGTCAATGGAAACAATATTAACTAACAACTCTAGATCACCAACATAAGTTGGGTGTTCATGACTCAAGATCACCTAATTTCTCTTTCCAAGCCAAGAATGCTCAAAGAGCTACTCTAACATCCAACCAAGCATTTTGTCAAACACTTGGAAGACATGAAAGGAAAGCATAATAAATTGTAAGAAATATAAAATCTACAACTACCCAATTGCAAGGAAATAATCACAACAACTCAAATTAACAATAAAAGAACATCAAACATGAAATTGCATTAAATGAAAAGGGAAATTAACAAGAAAACTTAAGAGAACAAAGATGCAAGAACAAGAAATAATAAAGGAAACTAGATGAAAATAAGAAATTAAACCTAAATCTAAGATGGAAATTAACCTAAGAACCCTAATCTAGAGAGAAGAGGGAGCTTCTCTCTCTAGAAAACTAACCTACATGATGCTAACCTAAAACTAATTTTTCCCCCTTGTCCAATCTTGAATTCTGCATGAAATAGTCTCAGGAATGAGTTAGATTTGGGCCTATGTAGCTCAGAAATCGCCCCCAGCGAATTCACTTTAATGAGGTCACATGCCTGATGTCACGCGTGCGCGTGGACGACGCGTGTGCATCGCTGGTGGTGGACGAAATTGTGATCCATATTCTTTTGTACTTGTATGAAATCATTATTGTGGCACCAGTTGAATTCACAACTCCGTTCAACTAACCAGCAAGTGTACTGGGTCGTCCAAGTAATAAACCTTACGTGAGTAAGGGTCGATCCCACAGAGATTGTTGGTATGAAGCAAGCTATGGTTACCTTGTAAATCTCAGTTAGGCAGATTAAATTGGTTTATGGTTTCAAAAATTAATAATAAAAAGAAAATAAAAGGGATAGAAATACTTATGTAAATTAATAGTGGGAATTTCAGATAGGTGTATGGAGATGATGTGTTCCTCTTGAAACTCTACTTCACTACTCGCTCTTCCTTCAATCCTTCTTACTCCTTTCCATGGCAAGCTGTATGTAAGGCATCACCATCATCGGTGGCTACTTTCAATCCTCTCGGGAAAATGGTCCTATGCAGCTGTCACTCGCATGGCTAATCGTCTGGAGGCATCACCCATGGTTGATGGCTACATCCCATCCTCGCAGTGAAAACT
Source organism: Arachis duranensis (assembly GCF_000817695.3). Taxonomy (NCBI): domain Eukaryota; kingdom Viridiplantae; phylum Streptophyta; class Magnoliopsida; order Fabales; family Fabaceae; genus Arachis; species Arachis duranensis. The sequence goes on along the minus strand of NC_029780.3, from coordinate 55,530,392 downwards.
ACGCTCAGCTCTATCACAGCACGGCTAATCATCTGTCGGTTCTCAATCAGGTTGGAATAGAATCC
>NC_029780.3:55528613-55528917 GCF_000817695.3 Arachis duranensis | reverse complement strand
CCTTTTGGTTTTAAGGGCTATTGGCTTTTTCTGCTTGCTTTTTCTTTTTCTTTCTATATTTTTTTTCGCCATATTTTTTTTTTGTAAGGTTTTGCTTTTTCACTGCTTTTTCTTGCTTCAAGAATCAATTTCATGATTTTTCAGATCCTCAATAACATTTCTCTTTGTTCATCATTCTTTCAAGAGCCAACAATTTTAACACTCACAAACAACAATATCAAAAGACATATGCACTGTTCAATCATTCATTCAGAAAACAAAAAGTATTGTCACCACATCAATATAATTAAATTAAATTCAAGGA
>NC_029780.3:55528361-55528589 GCF_000817695.3 Arachis duranensis | reverse complement strand
TTAAATTCAAGGATAAATTCGAAATTCATGTACTTCTTGTTCTTTTGAATTAAAACATTTTTCATTTAAGAGAGGTGAAGGATTAATGGATTTTATTAATAGCTTTAAGACATAGTTACTACATACTAATGATCATGAAGTAGAGACACAAAACATAGATAAACACAACATTAAAAACCGAAAAACAGAAAGAAATAAAGAACAAGGAATGCATCCACCTTTAGTGAC
>NC_029780.3:55524599-55525217 GCF_000817695.3 Arachis duranensis | reverse complement strand
GTAATGAGAACAAGGCAGGTTGTACCTCAATGATCCCCAGCTTCTCCATTACAGAGAGTGGCATAAAATTTATCCCTGACCTAGATCACATAGAGCCTGTTCAAAGGTCATGGTGCCTATGGTACAAGGTATTAGGAACTTGCCAGGATCTTGTTTCTTTTGAGGTAGAGTTTTCTGAATCCAAGAATCTAGTTCATTAATGAGCAAGGGAGGTTCGCTTTCCCAAGTCTCATTACCAAACAACTTGGCATTCAGCTTCATGATAGCTCCTAAGTATTGAGCAATTTGCTCTCCAGTCACATCTTCATCCTCTTTAGAGGATGAATAGTCTTCAGAGCTCATGAATGGCAGAAGGAGATTTAATGGAATCTCTATGGTCTCTATATGAGCCTCAGATTCCTTTGGATTCTTAATAGGAAACTCCTTCTTGCTTGAGGGACGTCCCAGGAGGTCTTCCTCACTAGGATTTTCGTCCTCTTCCTCCCTTGTGCATTCGGCCATGTTGAGTATATCAATGGCCTTACACTCTCCTTTTGGATTCTCTTCTGTATTGCTTGGGAGAATACTGGGAGGACTTTCAATGACTTTCTTACTCAGCTGGCCCACTTGTGCCTCCAG
>NC_029780.3:55522077-55523105 GCF_000817695.3 Arachis duranensis | reverse complement strand
TCACATTAATTGTTAGCTAATTTTCGAAAATTTGATGTAAAGATAAGAAAAAGATTTTGAAAATATTTTGAAAAAGATTTTTTTTTTTGAATTTTTTCGAAAAATAGAAAAAAAAATAAAAAAGATATAATTTTTTTGAAAAAGATTTTGAAAAGATAAGATTTTTAAAATTGAAATTTTGACTTGACTTGTAAGAAATAACTAATTTTAAAAATTTTTGACCAAGCCAACCCAAAATTTCGAAAATTTGGAGAGAAATAAGGAAAAGATATTTTTTTTTAGTTTTGAATTTTTTATTATGAGAGAGAAAAACAACAAAAATACTCAATGCATGAAATTTTTAGATCAAAACAATGAATGCATGCAAGAATGCTATGAATGTCAAGATGAACACCAAGAACACTTTGAACATCAAGAACATAATTTTGAAAAATTTTTAATGCAAAGAAAACATGCAAGACACCAAACTTAGAAATCTTTAATGCATGGAAAATATGAATGCCATGAAAAACAACAAACAACACAAAACAAGAAATCATAAAGATCAAACAAGAAGACTTGTTAAGAACAACTTGAAGATCATGAAGAACACTATGAATGCATGAGTTTTTCGAAAAAAAAATGCAAGAAAAATTTTAAAAGCATGCAATTGACACCAAACTTAAAAAATTAACACAAGACTCAAACAAGAAACACAAAATATTTTTTATTTTTATGATTTTATGATTTTTTTTGTATTTTTATTAATTTTTTCGAAAATATTTTTGGAAAAAAAACGAAAAAGAAAAGAAAAATTTTGAAAAAGATTTTTGAAAAAATTTTTGAAAAGAAAATTACCTAATCTGAGCAACACAATGAACCGTCAGTTGTCCATACTCGAACAATCCTCGGCAACGGCGCCAAAAACTTGGTGGACGAAATTGTGATCCATATTCTTTTGTACTTGTATGAAATCATTATTGTGGCACCAGTTGAATTCACAACTCCGTTCAACTAACCAGCAAGTGTACTGGGTCGTCCAAGTAATA
>NC_029780.3:55521570-55522051 GCF_000817695.3 Arachis duranensis | reverse complement strand
TCCAAGTAATACCTTACGTGAGTAAGGGTCGATCCTACGGAGATTGTTGGTATGAAGCAAGCTATGGTCACCTTATAAATCTCAGTTAGGCAGATTAAATTGGTTTATGGTTTCGAAAATTAATAATAAAAAGAAAATAAAAGGGATAGAAATACTTATGTAAATTAATAGTGGGAATTTCAGATAGGTGTATGGAGATGCTGTGTTCCTCTTGAAACTCTACTTCACTACTCGCTCTTCCTTCAATCCTTCTTACTCATTTCCATGGCAAGCTGTATGTAGGGCATCACCATCATCGGTGGCAACTTTCAATCCTCTCGGGAAAATGGTCCTATGCACTATCACTGCACGGCTAATCGTCTTGAGGCATCACCCTTGTTGATAGCTACATCCCATGCTCTCAGTGAAAATGGTCCAAATGCTCTGTCACAGCACGGCTAATCATCTGTCGATTCTCAATCAGGTTGGAGTAGAATCCATT
>NC_029780.3:55515898-55521250 GCF_000817695.3 Arachis duranensis | reverse complement strand
AATAATCAAAGGCTAAACAGTCAAGAGATTAAACTGTCAAAAGATGTCTGATACAATAGATAAATGTTCTATTTATAATAAACTAGCTCCTAGGGTTTACATGAGTAAGTAATTGATGCATAAATCCACTTCCGGGGCCCACTTGGTGTATGCTTGGGCTGAGCTTGATCAATCCACGAGTTAAGGCATTTCTTGGCGTCAAACTTCAAGTTATGACGTGTTTTGGGCGTTCAACTCCGGATCATGACGTTTTTCTGGCGTTTAACTCTAGATAGCAGCATGTACTTGGCGTTCAACGCCAGGTTACGTCGTCAATTTCCGAATAAAGTATGGACTATTATATATTTCTGGAAAGCTCTGGATGTCTACTTTCCAACGCCGTTGAGAGCGCGCCATTTGGAGTTCTGTAGCTCCAGAAAATCCATTTCGAGTGCAGGGAGGTCAGATTCCAACAGCATCGGCAGTCCTTTTGTCAGCCTTTTTTCAGAGTTTTGCTCAAGTCCCTCAATTTCAGCCAGAATTTACCTGAAATCACAGAAAAACACACAAACTCATAGTAAAGTCCAGAAATGTGAATTTAACATAAAAACTAATGAAAACATCCCTAAAAGTAGCTCAAACTTACTAAAAACTACCTAAAAACAATGCCAAAAAGCGTATAAATTATCTGCTCATCAGCTGGCAAATTTCCTCTTCACGCGTACGCGTAACTGACGCGTGCGCATGAATTTGTAAATGTCCTTCTCATGTGTATGTGTAGATGATGCGTGCGCGTGGCCCTTAATTCTCCAAATGCCCATTTCCTCATAAATTCTCCACTTTGCATGCTTTTCTCTTCACTTCTTCCATCCAATACTTGCCTTATAAGATTGAAATCACTCAACACACATATCAAGGCATCGAATGGAATTAAAGTGAATTAAATTTATCAATTTAAGGGCCTAAAAAGCATGTTTTCACTTTTAAGCACAAATTAGGAGAGATTCACAAAACCATGCTATTTCATTGAATAAATGTGAGATAAGTTGATAAAATCCTCTAAATTAATCACAAGATAAACCACAAAATTGGGGTTTTATCAATGAGCAAATAATCAAATTCTTAAAGGGTAAGCAAATCAAGGTAACACTGTGGAAGCACATTGATCTTGATGGTGATGTGAGGTTTTATATGAATGAGAGTACTAAAAAAATTCTTGTGACCCAATCTGTTTCTACTTTTGTTAGTTGTATTAAAGTTCTTTATTCCAAATTCTTTCTTGGAAATAATTTGAATATTTCAAATTCTATTCCTTGTTCGCATATATCCTTGCATGAAACTTGTATTCATTGATGTGAGCCCGAACTCGTTTCAAACCAATCAAGTGAACTTTCGATCCTCGTTCGCATATATCCTTCCACTAAGAATTCTTAATTTGAAATTCCTTTCTTGAGATGCACTTTAGTTCTCTTTCTAGTGCATTTTGTTATTTTTTAAGACCTCGCTTGATCGTAACACTGAGCGTCTTTCCGATTCCTGTCGGATACCATTCGAGTTATTTGTTCTCTTTTAGGCTTTGTATTCCTTCCAATACACTCGAGCTTATTTCGGCATCGCATGCGGTTCTTAGACGCAGCCATTGAAACGTTAGTTCCTTAGAGGATGATTTGTGGACACAGAAGGTGAAACTTATAAGTATACGGCGTTGCCATAAATTGTGAAGTGGTGATTTTCACAGAAGAAGTTTTGGATTGATGAAACTCTAAGGTGGATAGTAATAAGAATTTCGAGGGGTTGATGCTTGATAAACCCCATTTGTAGGGTTTATCTTGTACTGATTTTAGGGGATTTTATAACCTTTTACCCACATTTATGCAATGAAATAGCATGGTTTTGTATATTCTCCTTTAATTGTGCTTAAGAGTGAAAACATGCTTTTTAGGACTTAAAATAGCTAAATCTAATTCTCCTTGATTCCATTAGATGCCTTGATATGTTTGTTAAGTGATTTAAGGTTTAGGAGGCAAAGATTGGATCATGGGAATGAAGAAAGAAGCATGAAAAGTTGGAGAACTCATGAAGAAATGAAAGAACCGGAAAGCTGTCAAGCCAACCTCTTCGCACTTAAACGACCATAACTTGGCTACAGAGGTCCAAATGATACAGTTCCAGTTGGTTTAGAAAGCTAACATCTGGGGCTTCGAAACGATATAAGATTTGCCATAGTTGCTACACGTATGGTGGCGCGCACGCGCATAGTACGCGCACGCGCCATTGCTGCCACCTGGTTCACTTAAAGCAAAACGTGGCCAGCGATTTTAGAAGCCTTGTGGGCCCAATCCAACTCATTTCTGATGCTATTTAAGCCAAGGATTGAAGGGGTAATGAGGAGATTTTCATACTTTAGAAGTTAGTTACCATTAGGCATAGTTTAGTTCTAGAAGTAGTTTCTAGAGAGAGAAGCTCTCACTTCTCCTAGGATTAGGATTAGGATTAGACTTAGTTCTTAGATCTAGATTTCAATTCACCTTCTTCTACTTCTATCTCTCAACTTTTTGTTGCTACATTGATCTTCTTCTATTCTTTTGTTGTAATTTTCTTTATGTTGTTCTTGTGTTTTTGTTGTAGATCTACTTTTGTTTCTTCTACTTTCTTCCAATTCAATTCAAGGTAATTCATAATAGATGTGTTTCTTTTGATTGTTGATATTAATTCTTTTCAATAATTGTTGTTAGATTCTACTCTTGTTATCAATTTACTATGCTTTTCTTTTGTACCCTCCAAGTGTTTGATGAAATGCTTGGTTGGATTTTTTAGTAGAATTTTATACTCTTGGCTTGGAAAGGTAACTTAGGAACTCTTGAGTTACTAATGTCCAAGTAATTGATGATTGGGAGCCATTTACTCTAGTTCTCACTGATTGAATTAGTGGAGAGTTAGGACTTATGGACTAGGATTGACAGGAGTTGGCTAGGACTTGTGGCTCAAGTCAATTCATCCACTTGACTTTCCTTTATTTAGTAAGGGTTAACTAAGTGGTAGCAATGAACAATTCTCATCACAATTGAGAAGGATAACTAGGATAGGACTTCTAATTTTCATACCTTGCCAAGAGCCTTTTATAGTTGTTAGTTTACTTTCTTGCCATTTATCTTTCATGCTTCATATCAAAACCCCAAAATAACTCACAACCAATAACAAGACACTCTATTGTAATTCCTAGGGAGAACAACACGAGGTTCAATACTTCGGTTTTATAAATTTAGGGGTTTGTTTTAGTGACAAACAACTTTTTGTATGAAAGGATTATTGTTGGTTTAGAGACTATACTTTACAACGAGATTTCATTAGTGAAATTCTAAACCGTCGAAAATCCAATCATCAAAATGGCGCCGTTGCCGGGGAGTTGCAATGGTGTTATATTATTGGTTATTGTATATATGTGAATAGTGTGAATATGTTTGCTTTTTGCTTCTTTGTTAGTTTTTAGTTTGTTCTCTTTATTTGTTACTATTTTTTTGTTTTTTCCCTCTCTTACTATCATGAATTCTCACTTTGGCTATGAGTGTGATTACAATTATGTTGTAGGTGATGAGAACTATAATGAGAATGTGTATCAAGGATGGGATAACCAAAGGTGGGAGGAGCCATATGCGTATGATCAATCTTCATGGCAACAACCTCCACCAATGCACTATGAAGAAGAGCCATTCTATGATGCATATCAATCCAATGGCTATGGTGAATCTCCTTGTGACTTTTAAGAACCACCACCATATGCCTATGATCCATATCCTCAACATAACTCTCAACCATACTCACAAGCCCCTTCTTACCAACCACCTTCATATGACCCTAATCCATATCCACCATTCCAACAACCATATGAGCCATATGAACCACACATAGAGCCACCACCATCCCAACATCACCACTTTCAAGAGTCACCCCTTCCATATTATTACCAAGATGAACCACCTCCAACATATGAAAATTTCCAACCACAAGATGAATACTACTTTCCACCACAACCTCCCATGAAAGAATACTTATGTCCTTCAATCCAAGAGCCCTATGATCCTACTCATGACATCCAAGCAGACCAAGAGTCAAGGGATCATCTCAAGGAAGCATTGGATCAATTTCAAGCAACCATGGAGTGTGTTGTGCAACAAGTGGAAAAGGTAGAAAATATTGAACCACCACAACTCTACCAAGAAGAACCACCTTCCTACTATGAACCCTTTCCCCAAAATGATGAACCCTTCCAACCACCCCAATCTCTAATGGATGAAACCCTTGGTGTTCTTGTTCAAGGGCAAGAAGAGATGAAAAGGGATGTGCAAAATTTTAAGGCTGCCTTGGATGCGGTAACAAATCAATTAGCCTCCCAATGCTTGAACACTCAAGGAACTCCCATGGCTACAAGTGGAGAATCGAATGAAGAACATAGCATGAAGGAGAAATTGGAAACTCCGGTGGAAAATGAGGGAAGTTGCTTTGTATTGGAACAATTGGAGGAAATTTTAATTGTTGAAGACAAGGAAGAAGTGGTAGAAGACTTAGGAGATGCGGAGCCTCCATGGGAACATAGAGTTGAAGAAAACCCCTCCAAGATGATTGAAATTGATGCTAGGGAGGAAAGTGCACACCTTCCAAGGCATATTCCATATGAATACTTGGATGGGATAGAGCAAGAATTGAGTTCCCATGGCAATGAAGAGCAAGCATCAAGTCCTAGTGGTGGAGAATCCTTTGAACTTGAAGAACCTTCTCCCGGTGCATTTGAAAATGTTGTGGAGGTAAACTTCTTTCACCCTCCCAATTATAGTTTAATTAAGGAAAAAGGCTTAGATAGTATTAATGAACAAAGGATTGAATTAGAGAAATCTTGTGAAGAGGTGGAAGTCCTTAGAAATAGAAGGATGGGAGTGGAATATGCTTTGTCAAGATCATTGAAAGCATCTTTACCTAGGTTGTCATCTACTCCTTCACTTGAGTGGGTAAAATTCATTTCTATTAGCTTTATTGTCCCACTTGAGTATGGCTTGCTTGAAACGGATGGTCAACTTAGGATGCTTTGTGGGATGAAGCGTAAGCGAAAAATGTTTCGTGGTTGGCGTTGCAAATCAAGGCTCATTATGGTTGATGCATCAAACATGAGATATAAAGGTTAGAGTAGTGCTCAAATAGATGGGTCTAGGAGGATTGTTGGCCACTATATAGAGAATTCACCTTACTCACCACCCGGTTGGACTAATAATGATGATCAACCTCAAGACGGGTGTGAAAACAAAGTGTGGGATCCCGGATTACAAGAAGAGGATTAACTTTGGGAGCCCCAAGCTTGTGAAGAACTCCATCAACACTTGG
>NC_029780.3:55513308-55515798 GCF_000817695.3 Arachis duranensis | reverse complement strand
ACAATAAACAAAAGTGCTAGGTGGGAGACACCCCACCATGGTAAAATCCTTTCATTTTCTCTTTTGTATATATTGGTAGAATTAGTTTAATTTCTTGTTTTGATTGTTTTAATGAGTCTAATTGGTAGTTTAGTATGTTAAATAAGGTTTTATGGTATTTTGGTAGCTGTTTGGAGGTTTGGAATGCTTGGATTGGTGCAAAAACATAGCAAAAAAAAATTTTGAAATACAGAGCACCATCCACGCGTACGCGCACTGCGCGCGTACGCGTGCATCAAGCATTTTCGACCATTCACGCGCGCGCCATGCACGCGTACGCGTGGATTGAGAAGTTCCACCTTCCATACCTTGACCCGAGAGTTAGGCCTGCACTGTGCGGAAATTGAGCCTGAGGCATAAACCTATTTGCGCGCTCGCGCACATGACGCGTACGCGCCACTCTCGAAATAAGCCATCGACGCGCGCGCGTCATGCGTGCGTGCGCGTGGATGCCCTTCCTTCAATCCACTTCTTTTCTTCTCCTCTTTCCATTTCTTTCCTTCTCCTTTCTTCTTCCCTTCTTCTACCCCTCATCCAACATTTCCAAACACCATGGATAACCATTTATTTTAGTTAGTTAATTAGTTAGTTAGTTATTTTGTTAGATAGCTTTGGTTTAGTTTTCATTTTATTTTCTCCATTTTCATTATAAGTGTTGGATTATTGACTTTGTTTATTATACATTGCTGCCCCTTATTGCCTAAATGCTATTTTAGCATGAATGTTTTTAGATAATCTTTGTTGGATTCTATGATTGAGGTTATACTTTACTACTTGGTTTTGAGTTTTTCATGCTTACCTTTTGAAAAACACCAAGTGATGAGAATTGCCTTCGAACTTGTAACTCTTTTTGAATTGCATGATTTGGCCACCATGTGATTTGAGCCTTATTTTGTGATTAGGCAACTTCTTGATAGATGATGTTGTGCATTTACCTTAATGCATTGTATTTCATGATCATATGCATCTATATACTTTAGCTTGAATGCTTTCATGCTTCTTTGATGCTTGTTTTACCTTACAAGTTCACTTAAAGCATCTCAAGCATACTCGAATGAGTAAAGTGCATGCTTCTTTTGTGACATAGCTTTTTATGCTAATGTGTGTTCTAAACCGGCGCAATTTAGAATTCACACACTTATTTGTCATAAATGTCACACTAATTCACTCACTCAATTCTAGTGATTTACCTCACTCCAACAAAGTATGCTTCCTTGATTTTGTATTGTCTCATCTTATGGTGTTATATTTTTGCTTTCCATGAACAATGCACCACAAGCAAACATGGAAGCGGAAGAAAGAACACGCAGCAATCTGGAGATTCGCCGTACCCCCTTGCTCATCTTTGAATGCACCGAGGACGGTGCAAACTTTTAAGTGTGGGGAGGTCGTTTGACCGGTCGGCGATTTTGGGTGACAAGTTTCTAATTCCAACACTTTTGCATTTCATTCTAGGATTTTAGGATTTTTACTTGCATTTTAGGATTTTTACTTGCATTTTCTTATTTTTGCATATATACACAATAAGCTTAGTCAAAATAATGAAATTTTTCAAGATTTCTATCTATAGGGCACCAATTGATTTGAGTGAAAACTTTTCATTAAACTTGCCTGAATTATATATCTTGTGGATCATGTTTTTGAGCTAAGAACACAAGCAAGTGAGATTTGAGCCTAATGGTGTGGTTACATCTTATAACCACTTATTTTTCCTTCTTGTGCGCATTATTCTCTTCTTATGATTGTAATATTTGATTTGTTTGATTCTTTATGTCCATTATTTTGTGTATTCATGCATTTATATGATTGAGGCCATCATTTCATTAGCTCACTTACCCAAAAAGCCTTACCTTTTATATTCCTTTGTTAGCCAAATTTGAGCCTACGATTAACTCACTTGTTCTTAATTTTAGCACATTACAAGCCTAAAGCGAAAAACAATAAATGTCCTTAATTTGGATCTTTGATTAGCTTAGGCAAGTGTGTGTGAGTATCATTCAAGTGTGGGAATCTTGGGACATTGGGTGAATAAAAGAGTAGTTTTGTATTTTTATTGAAAAGATTGGGAATTGGGTACATGCTCATGTATTGATCAAAGGTATAGACCTTATGCATTGATGCTCTTGTATATGGAAAGAAAAAAAATGAGAAAAACAAAAGAAAAAAAGAAAAGAAAAATAATATGGAAAAGAAAAAAAGAAAAAAATAGAAAAAGAAAGAAAAAAAAGAGAAAGAAATAAAAAGGGGATAAAATGCCCCAAAGCAAAGTGTAGCTTAATAAAATCAATGCATGAGTGTTGTGAAACAGAAAGGGATACATGAGTGAAAAAGTGCAAAATAGGTAGTTAGGTTAGAGCTTAATTATATAGGATGTCATAGGTTAGGTGGGAAGTCTAAGCTTATCAAAGATTCAAACTTCAAACTCACTTGACCAAATATGCATCCTACCTT
>NC_029780.3:55471244-55513194 GCF_000817695.3 Arachis duranensis | reverse complement strand
TGACAAACCCCATTTGTAGGGTTTATCTTGTATTGATTTTAGGGGATTTTATCACCTTTCACCCACATTTATTCAATGAAATAGCATGGTTTTATAACTTCTCCTTTAATTGTGCTAAGAGTGAAAACATGCTTTTTAGGTCTTAAAATAGCTAAATCTAATTCTCCTTGATTCCATTAGATGCCTTGATATGTTTATTAAGTGATTTAAGGTTTAGGAGGCAAAGATTGGATCAAGGGAATGAAGAAAGAAGCATGAAAAGTTGGAGAACTCATGAAGAAATGAAAGAACCGGAAAGCTGTCAAGCCGACCTCTTCGCACTTAAACGACCATAACTTGAGCTACAGAGGTCCAAATGATGCAGTTCCAGTTGGGTTAGAAAGCTAACATCCGGGGCTTCGAAACGATATAATATTTGCCATAGTTGCTACACGTATGGTGGCGCGCACGTGCATAGTACGCGCATGCACCGTTGCTGCCACCTGGTTCACTTAAAGCAAAACGTGGCCAGCGATTTTAGAAGCCTTGTGGGCCCAATCCAACTCATTTCTGATGCTATTTAAGCCAAGGATTGAAGGGGGAATGAGGAGATTCTCATACTTTAGAAGTTAGTTACCATTAGTCATAGTTTATTTCTAGAAGTAGTTTCTAGAGAGAGAAGCTCTCACTTCTCTCTAGGATTAGGATTAGGATTAGACTTAGTTTCACTTCTCTCTAGGATTAGGATTAGGATTAGGCTTAGTTCTTAGATCTAGATTTCAATTCACCTTCTTCTACTTCTATCTCTCAACTTTTTGTTGCTACATTCATCTTCTTCTATTCTTTTGTTGTAATTTCCTTTATGTTGTTCTTGTGTTTTTGTTGTAGATCTACTTTTGTTTCTTCTACTTTCTTCCAATTCAATTCTAGGTAATTCATAATAGATGTGTTTCTTTTGATTGTTGTTATTAATTCTTTTCAATAATTGTTGTTAGATTCTACTCTTGTTATCACTTTATATGCTTATCTTTTGTACTCTCCAAGTGTTTGATGAAATGCTTGGTTGGATTTTAGAGTAGAATTTTATACTCTTGGCTTGGAAAGGTAACTTAGGAACTCTTGAGTTACTAATGTCCAAGTAATTGATGATTGGGAGCCATTTACTCTAGTTCTCACTAATTGAATTAGTGGAGAGTTAGGACTTATGGACTAGGATTGATATAGCTCATTTGACTTTCCTTTACTACTAGTTAGAGGATGATTTAATGAGATTAATCCTTGCCAATTCTCATATTGTGGTTAGTGATTAGGATAGAGATCCTTGACCACCAACCCTTGCCAAGACCTTTTTAGGCTTAGTTTACTTTCTTGCCATTTATCTTTCATGCTTCATATCAAAACCCTAAAATAACTCACAACCAATAACAAGACACTATATTGTAATTCCTAGGGAGAACGACCCGAGGTTCAATACTTCGGTTTATAAATTTAGGGGTTTGTTTTAGTGACAAACAACTTTTTGTATGAAAGGATTATTGTTGGTTTAGAGACTATACTTTACAACGAGATTTCATTAGTGAAATTCTAAACCGTCAAAAATCCAATCATCAATGCTCCGATGTGTTGATATGGATCCGGAGAGCTAAGTATGGTTAAGATCTAACTTGTGTCATGAGATGTTGTGGAAAAAAAGTTCTGCTGGTTAAGTTTGCTCGGCGTCGAACCGGAGTGAGATAGCACACGTGGGAGCTTGATGTTAAATATGAGAAAGGACTATCGTCAATATTGAGACAAGGTGACTTTTGGTTAACATAGAGGAATAGCTAGGTTCTTTGTGGCTAATAATCAGAGTGACGCAGCGGAAGCGAGTTGGAGCATTCAATTTGAATTAGGTTTACGGAATTGGAAGGGGCGATAGTTGAATGGAACTGTTATTTTCGTTCTATAAAGAGTGAGAATAGGTTATGTAAGTCCCAAATCTTACTATAGGTATTGAGAAAGTCTCATTAATGAAGATTTCCTGGAGTCAAACGGACCTTGAGAAGCATACATAGAAAGTCAAGATACATAAGAGAAAGAGTCATCCAGATTTAGTTACGAGTGGTCAAATTTTGAGGACAAAATTTTTTATTAAGATGGGTAGGATGTAAAATCCCAATTTAAGAAAGATTAAATAAATAATTAATTAAATATGGATAGTAATGAGTGAAATTAGAATCAAAGTTTGACAATTTAAATATGATATTTGGACTTAGTGAATTTTTCTGAGTCGGAAAAACATAATTTTCTGCATAAAAACGCACACTGAAAATTTGACCGGCAGTACCAGCTGAGATCTGTCTAGTACTGCAGCTGAAGAAATTAATTATGAGTGAATAAGGTTAAGAAATTACAATTTATAATTTGGAAAGATACAAATATTTAAAATACGATTTAAAACTATAATTTTAAATGTTTTGGCCCAAAATTGGTTCAATGTACTAAATCGAGTGAACTGGGCCCAAGTTGGCCTAAGCCCATAATATAGATACCTCACTTCAGCACCAAACTCATTGTTCTTCCCCCATTTCCCTTGAATTCCACGAAGAAGAGAGAAGAGAAGTAAGAAAACCCTTGTCACTATTCACTTTGATCTTCCTTCGCCAGTAATTTTTTATCCGGAGCTCTGATTGGCGAGTCGTTTATGACCACGCGTAACTCTTTTCATCCTCTTCAATTTTTATCCAAGCCTTGTGGTAAGAAACTTTCAGAATTTTGCCCAGTTTCCTTTTCCCTTGAAATTCACATTTTTTATTTTTTGGGTATTAAGTTATTGTGATTTTGATTGTTTAGGAGTACTCTAGCGTGAATTCTAAGTGGGTTTCATCCCTATTTCAAGTGGGTTAAGGTAAGGCCGCTTATTCCCATTTGTAATCTTTCAATTCCATGAACCCTAGGTTAAAAAAATTGTGGTATTTGTGGTGAATAGCATAATTGTTGAGTTGGTTGATGCGGAGTTGAATTGCGGATCAAGTGGCGAGATTTTGACGGACATTGGATTTTCGGGATAAAGGACACAAGGGTTTGGAACCGTCGTCATTAAGGAACGGGTTTGAGTTTCAAGTAGGCATTATGTAAAGTTATGTGAATGCCTAGGTTAGATGACCCCCTAGGATAGGTGTGGCTTGAATTTGGTTGTTGATTGTGGATAGTGAATGGGTATATGTATGTGTGTGATTGATTGAGAATTATTATGATATTATAAAGTGAATGGTAATTATTGGTTATGTTGATGATTGGTGAAATTTGGGCCGAATGCTGTGAATAGGGTGAGAAGTCCCCCAAGGGGTAAGTATGTAATATATGACTGATGTACGTGAATTATTATGTTTGATGATGAGGTTGATGATTGTGATATGATAATGGTAATGTGGTGATGCGATTAGTTGTTTGTGGTTGAAAATTGAGGATTTGATTTTTATTAAGTTTAGGTATGCATTATGATAACAACGTCGTATGTTGAATGATGATGATAATGGGTATAGAATATGATTGTTGGTGTTGGTGACATTGGGTTAATGATTAATGATGCTTTGTGTTGATTATGTTGATAAGAACCTAAGAAATTTTGTGGGGATTGAAAGGTTTTGGATAGCTAGATGAATGAAAAATGGTTGAGAATTGTTTGGTATGAGCTTTTGTGTTATTTTTGGGTATGAATAATTTGGTTAGTTTTGAAGTTTTAGAAACGAGAGAATTTTGTAAAACCTCGTTTTAATTAACTTTGACGGATCACAACTTGAGTCTCAAGCATTGAAATTGAAATGATATTTATTTTAAATTAAACATGATTTTAAGAGCTTTAAAATGATATAAAGATTGAGGAAAAATGGAGTTTTGTAGAGAGAGTTATGAGCGTTTGAAGTTCGGTATTAAAATCTAATTTCTGCAGCTTTAAAATTTGTTTAAGCCTGATAAGGCTTGCGTACGCGACACAGTGCATGCGACGCAGGCATTCTCTACTACCTCGGTTTCTCGCGTACGCGGGCACTACATGCGTACATGAAAGTCCAAATTTCACCCATTGTATACGCGAATTTTTACAAGCGACGCGATCATTCCATTTTGTTTTGGAACACTCGCGTAAGCGAACAGGGTGCCGCGTACACGACCACCCTTTTTTCAACAGCATGCGTACATGGACAAGAGCTTGCGTACGCAAGACCCTATTTTTCTGAAATTTTTTTTCACTTCTCACGGGTTCTCTAGCTTTCTAAATGATGAGCAGATATTATATACGCTTTTTGGCATCATTTTCATATAGTTTTTAGTGTGTTTTGTTTTGTTTTTATTAAGTTTTTATAGGTTTTAGTGTTAAATTCACATTTTTTTATTCAACTATGAGTTTTTGTGTTTTTGTACAATTTCAGGTAAATTATGGCTAAAATTGAGGAGTTGGAGCAAAAGTCTGATTCAGATACAGAGAAAGCACTGTAGATGCTGTCCGGATCTGACCTCTTTGCACTCATCCAAATGGAGCTTTCTCAACTACTGTGAAAATTTGACTTCTAGAGTTTTCCAGAAATGTATAATAGTCTATACTTTGCTTCGGATTAGAAGGCCCAAAACTAGCGTTCAACGCCAGTTTCCTGCCCCCTTCCTGGCGTCCAGCGCCCAAAAGCAGAGACCAGCATCCAAATGCCCAGAGAGGACCCCCTAGCCAGTGTTTCATGCCCTAGAGACCTCGTAGCACGTGGATCTCATCAAAACTTATCCCAAACACTCACCAAGTGGGCCCCAGAAGTGGATTTTTGAACTAAATATACTATTTTACCCTTACTAGTTATCTATTTAGTATTTGAAGTAGAAGATCACTCTTTATTAAGGATCTTCACCCATCATACACATTTTACCATTGTATTTTCCTTTCAGTATGAGTTTTTAAACCTCCTAGGTTGAGGGAAGGAGCCCTGCTGAGTCCTATGAATTAATAAAAGTATTACTATTTCTCTTCGATCCGTGTTTGATTAATTCTAAGATGTATATTCGTTCTTCATCAATATGAATGCGTTGAACTGGCATATGGTTATCACATTCTACATGGGTTCAGAGTGCGTCTTTCATCGGACAATGATGAACCACCAACTTGAATATACGTCTCTCAGGCGGCTAATCCACAACTTCGTTGGGGACTTCTCAAGACATCCGTTCAGCCGATTTACGAGGAGATTAGGGTCTCTGTGGTAGAGGCTAGAACCCAAGGTGCAGCATTCTCTGATCTGGAAGATCCGACCTTGTCTGTGGTGTTTTGAGTAGGATCATTAAGGAAAATGGACTGTACGAGCTTCATCCTCAAGTAGACTAGATCTGCACTAACCCTAGGGTTCAGATCCGGAGGAGTATTGGCGGTTGCTCAAACCAGCGTCAATCACATACAGCCTGCCATTGAAGACATCATTCACAAGTAAAGGAAACAGTACTACCAGAGTTAATTCAGAAAGACAAAGCAACTACAATCCTCAACTATATTCCTATTACTGATTCCATTCCAACTCACAAATACAAATTAAGAATAGTTTCCTCTTTTTCATGAAAACACATAATCCTTCTGATTCACCTGACTAAGACTTGCAAGATTACCATAGCTTGCTTCAAACCACAATCCTCGTGGGATTGACCCTGACTCGCTCAGGTATTACTTGGATGACCCAGTGCACTTGCTGGTACAACTGTACGAAAGTGTGGGGATTCGTGCTACCAAGTTTTTAGTGCCGTTGCCGGAAATTGTTGAGTTTGGACAAACTGACAGATTATCTTGCTCACTAGATCAGGTAATTTTTATTTTATTTGAGTCTTTTAATTTTTGTTTTCTTCTTCCTTAATTTTTCGAAAATTTTAAAACCTTTTTCAAGAAATATTTGTCTTTTTGTTTAATATGTGTTCTTGGTTTGAGTCTTACCTGTTTTTTGTTTTCTTTTCCAAAAATTTTTAAAACTTTTTCAAAAACCTTTTTCAAAGCAATTTATTTTCAACCATCCTTTGCTTTCTATTTAAGTCTTTTATTTGTGTCTTGGTTAAAATTTTCGAAAATCCTTGAGTCTTTTTCTAAAATTTTTCAAAATTAGGGTCTTTTTGCTTGAGTCTTGTTTTTTAAATCTTTAAGTTTGGTGTCTTTTGTTGTTTTTTCTTTTAGTTTTCAAGAATTAGTGTTTAATTTTCTAAAAATTTTAAGTTTGGTGTTCTTTATGTGTTCTTGTATTCTTTAAATTTCTTGAGTCTTGTTCTTCGTGTTCTTGATAGTCTTCAAAGTGTTCTTATTTTCTTTTGTGTTTTGATCTTAAAATTTTTAAGTTTGGTGTCCCATTGTGTTTTCCTCCAAAATTTTCGAAAATAAGGGCATTAGATCTAAAAATTTTAAGTCTTGTGTCTTTTACTTGTTTTTCTCATTCATCATTAAATTCAAAAATAAAAAAATATATCTTTTCTATTTTTATTTTTACATAATTTTCAAAACTTTTAAATAAAAATTTAGATTTCAATTCAAAAATTTTATCTTATCATATCTTAGTCTTTAAGTTTTCAAAAATCAAATCTTTTTAAAATTAAAAATCCTATCTTTTTCAAAATCTCATCTTATCTTTCTTCGAAAATTAAAAATCTTATCTTATCTTTTTCAAATTTAAGAATTCAAATTTCAATTTTCAAACTTTAAAATTAAACCTAATGACAAGTCATCTTAGCCTAGTTTCACTAGTCTCTCTCTTTTGTTTTTAATTGAATTATGCACTTTCTTGAGGCCTAAGCAACCTAATTTGGGTAGATTTTCATGCTTCCTTTGATTGAATCAACCATAGATAAATTCATGCTTTTTCATGAGATTTGATGCCATAATGGTTGCATATTAGGACAGAATGAACATCTCATGATTTTGAGCATAGCTTTGATGTGTTTGGTTGGTTAATGATAGGTGAAGAAAGCTTGGAGAAAGGTTGAAGTAAGAAGGAATGGCTAGAAGCTAAGAGAGGACAATGAAACAAGTGAAATTGAACCAGGAAGTATAAAGTTGGACTTGAAGTTAGCCCTCAAACTTTAGCACAAACTTTTGGGTGAAAAGTTAGCCTCAAAGTTAGCCCCCTAACTTGAAGGCTAACGTGAGAATTGAAAATTTCACCCAGGGCTAGCCAACGTTTGCGCCAACGTTAGCCCCCTAACTTGGAGGCTAACGTTGGCATGAAAATGTGTCCCAGGGGTAGCCAACGTTTGCGCCAACGTTAGCCCCCTAACTTGGAGGCTAACGTTGGCATGAAAATGTGTCCCAGGGGTAGCCAACGTTTGCGCCAACGTTAGCCCCCTAACTTGGAGGCTAACGTTGGCATGAAAATGTGTCCCAGGGGTAGCCAACGTTTGCGCCAACGTTAGCCCCCTAACTTGGAGGCTAACGTTGGCATGAAAATTTGGTTCATGGGCTACTCAACGTTTGCGCCAACGTTAGCCCCCTAACTTTTGGGCTAACGTTGGCGCCATTGGTGCATGAGGAAGGGCCAACGTTGGAGCTCAAGTTAGACCCCTAACTTTGGCACCAACGTTGGCATCAGTAAATTGGGCTATCTGATATGAAAAGTTTGAGCAGAAGTTAGACCCCTAACGTTGGCTCAAACTTTTACTCCGACTTCTATAAAAATCCAATCCAGTTCAATTGGTTCACTGGGATTCCTCTCCAAACTCCAAGAGCAATCAACCAAGGCCTTTTTCAACCCAATTCCACCAAGAGCAAAGGCCCAACTCAAGGCTTGAAGATCTTAGTTTTATTGTTTTCAATTTCAATTACTTTGTCTTGGATCTTGGGTTGGAGAATTGAAGAAATTCTGTTTCAATCTCATCCTTGGATCTCTATGTTTCTTTACTGCATAATTGAGTTTAAATTTCTGTTAATTGCTCTTCATCTACTTTCTTTGCAATTTACAATTTCTTTGCAAGTGTTCTTTTTGGATCTAGGAAGGCATTGAGATCTAGACTTGGTTTTCTAGTCTCTGGGTCCTGAGATCTCAATTTACCATTTCAATTTTCCGTTTCTTGCATTAATTGTTCATTTACTTGTCTGTTTGAATCCGATTCAACCCCAATTCCCATTTACTCTTCTGTTTGATGCAATTTAACTTCTCTTTGTTTAATTCCTGCAAATCCAAGTCCCAATCCCCTTTACATTTCAAGCCATTTACATTTCTTGTCATTTAAGATTCTTGCAATTTACATTACTTGCTCTTTAAGTTTCTGCCATTTACTTTCTTGCTCTTTAAGATTCAGCAATTTATTTCTTGTTCTCTTTACTTTTTATGCAATTTAAATTCTGCAAATCACCAATCATTCAACCAAATCTTGATTCGCTTGACTAAATCAACCACTAAACTAAAATTGCTCAATCCTTCAATCCCTGTGGGATCGACCTCACTCCCGTGAGTTTTTATTACTTGATGCGACCCGGTGCACTTGCCGGTTAGATTTGTGTGTTTTGGGAGAAATTTATTTTTCCACCAAAATATCTCATCAAGTTTTTGGCGCCGTTGCCGGGGATTGATTAGATTGACAATGATTAAGTGAGGTGGTAATTTAGATCAAGCACTTTTTCTCAATTTTTGATTAACCCACTAACTGTTTGATTTTTTGCTTAAACTAACTAAAACTTCAATTTAGCAGTAGATTGAAGTATCACTGGTTTGTGCATTTCTCATGTTATGCTTGTATGTCAGGTACAAGAAGAAACACACTAAATTTTCATGAACAAGATGAAAGGATTCTCAGGAGATTAAGAAGAGCTGAAAGAGGGAAAAACATTGTTGGAGAAGAAGAATCAGACGAAGAATTTCAAGAGATGGAGGATTCTATTTATACTTCTCTACTCCTATCCCCTATTTTCAAAGTATCCTTCTTCTAATTCTTTATTCTATCTTCTTCTTCTCTCTTCACATCTCACTGGAAGCTCTTTAGTCCAAGTAGCACAAAAAGCTTTCTTCTTCTCTCTTCTATTCTCTCTTCCTGTTTATGACCAGGAATAGGAATAAAGAACCTCTCTTTAATCCTAATCCTGAGCCTGAAAGGACTTTAAGGAGAAGCTTACAACAAGCTAAAGCACAGCACTCCAGAAGAAACCTTTCAGAAAGTTTTGAACAAGAAACAGAGGACATGGCCGAACCTCAAGAGGAGCCAAGAAAGGTCCTTGGTGACTACACCATGCCTACCTCTGATTTTGAGCTTAAGCCTCAGTTAGTCTCTCTTCTGCAACAGAACTACAAATTTCATGGACTTCCAATGAAAGATCCACATCAGTCTGTTAAGACTAATGGAGTAGATCCTAAAGTCTACAGGCTCATGCTTTTTCCCTTTGTTGTAAGAGACAGAGCTAAGACATAGTTGGATGCCCAACCAAGAGAGAGTCTAAACTCTTGGAAAAAGCTTGTTAATGCTTTTCTTGCTAAATTCTTTCCCCTCAAAGGATGAGTAAAATTAGAGTGGATATCCAAACTTTCAGACAAAGAAAAGGTGAATCCCCCTATGAAGCTTGGGAAAGATACAAGCAACTAGTCAGAAGATGTCCTCCTGACATGCTCTCATAATGGTCCATCATAGGCGTGTTCTATAATGACTTGTCTGAGATGTCCAAAATCTCATTGGTCAGCTCTGTAGGTGGATCACTCCACTTGAAGAAAACACCTGCAGAAGCTAGAGAACTCATTGAGATGGTTACAAACAACCAATTCATGTACACCTCTGAGAAGAATCATGTAAACCATGGGATCCCTCAGAAGAAAGGAGTTCATGAAGTTGAGACTCTGAATGCCATACTAGCTTAGAATAAGATCTTGACCCAATAAGTCAACATGATCTCTCAGCATCTGACTAGGATGCAAGCTGTAATTAGCATTACTCAGGAAGCTTCTTCTGAAGCAGAAGCTTATAATCCTGATCAACCCACCATGGAGGAAGTGAATTATATGGAAGAACCCTATGGAAACACCTACAACCATTCATGGAGGAATCATCCTAACCTTTCATGGAAGGATCAACAGAAACCTCAGCAAGGTCTCAATAACAATCAAGGTGGAAGGAACCAAAATAGGTTCAACAACAGACCACCATTTCCATCTTCTCAAGGGAACATGGAAACATCTAAGAAGAGCTTTTCTGACTTAGTTACTTTGGTTTCTATCCTCTCTAAGACCACTCAAAGTTTCATGAATGAAACAAGGTCCTCCATTAGAAACTTGGAGGTACAAGTGGGTCAACTGGGCAAGAAGATCCCTGAGACTCCTCTTGATACTCTTCCCAATAACACTGAGGTGAATCCGAGAGAAGAGTGCAAGGTTATAACCATGGAGGTTGAGGCCGAATCTGAGGAGAATGGGGTGGCGATGAATGCTAGTGAAAGACATATCACTGGGCATTCAACGCCTAATCTGACAGCAAGCCTGGCACTAAACACCAGTGAGGAACCCCTCACTGGGCGTTCAACGCCCATCCTGGCAACAGATCTGGTATTGAACGCCATCCAGGGAGCACTGGCTGGACATTAACACCCAAACACTCAGGCTTTCTGGCGTTCAACGCCAATGAGGAACCTCTCACTGGGCATTCAATGCCCAACTAGGCAGGCATTCTGGTGTTCCTCACTGGGCGTTCAACGCCCACACACCCAAGGAAGCTGGCGTTGAATGCCAGCAAGGACATCCCTGGGCGTTCAATGCCTAAAACACTAAAAGGACTGGCATTTAACACCAGTAAGGGTGCACAGCAAGGGCGTTTGACGCCCAATAAGCTAACAGAGCTGCCGTTAAATGCTAGTGAAAGCACACCCTTTGAGTGCTCAATACCCACTCAAGAAACCCTTATCCCAGAACCAAGGGAAGCCAAGGCTCATGTAAAGACCATAGAGATTCCTTTGAATGCACTCCCGCAAAGCATAAGTTTTAGTGACTACTCATTCTCTTATGAGGATGAAGACACTAGGGAAGAACAAGTTGCTCGGTACCTAGGAGCTCTAATGCAATTGAATGCCAAGCTATTTGGCACAAGGCCTCTGGAGGAAGAACTTTCACTGCTTACCAAAGAACTCCATAATTTGGTTCAGTAGAGGCTACCTCAGAAGCTTTCAGATCCTGGACGCTTTCTGATTCCTTGCGCCATAGGCACTATGACCTTTGAGAAGGCTCTGTGTGACCTATGGTCAAGCATCAACCTCTTGTCACTCTCTGTAATGGAGAATTTGGGAATCCTTGAGGTACAAGCTGCACACATCTCATTAGAGATGGCAAACAAGACCATGAAGAAGCCATATGGCTTAGTAGAGGATGTCTTAGTGAAAGTTGAAAACCATTACATTCCTACAAACTTTATAGTCTTAGACATAGGAGAGGATGAGGATGACTCTGTCATCCTTGGAAAACCTTTCCTAGCCACTACCAATGCTATCATTGATGTAGCTAAGAGAGAACTAACTCTACAACTAGGGGAGGATCACATCTTATTCAAGATGTCTCATCCCAATTCTCCCTCTAAAAGAGAAATAACGGTGCAATACTTAGTGTTCCAACCCTCTATTTCTGTGTAGAGCTTTACAAAGCCCCCAGACATCAATTCTAAGTTTGGTGTTAGGCAGCCATCAACAAGCTCTAAGCGCAAAGGTACTAAGAAGAAAGTACCTAAAGGCTGGAGGGACAAGAAAGTCCCAACTGAAGGTCTCTCACCTGGCATGAGAGTTGTCTTCACCAAGAAGCCAGTCTTACCACACATAGTGAATCGCATCCTGTCTTTAGAGCATGTAGAGCTCATTCATGAGAAGACAGGAAGAAAGTTCACTGTTAGAGGCAAAAATCTGAGCCCATACTCACCTCTATAAGGAGCTAACCGTCAAGCTAATGACGTTAAAGAAGCGCTTGTTGGGAGGCAACCCACCCTTAATTAATTATTTATTTTTATTTGGTTTTATTTTGTTTTGTTATTTTTAGAGTCATGATCATGTGAATCTGTCAAAACAGACATATAATTCACAGTAGTGAAAATAGAACACTCTGGATGGAGTGTTAAAGTTGAACGCTAGCCAAGGTATCCCTGTTGGGCGTTCAACGCCCCTCATGGGTAGCATTGCTAGCATTGAACGCCAGCCAGGGAGCAGCTCCTGGGTGTTCAAACGCCAGTGCAGAGAAGCAAGGAATTTGGATTCCCTAGCCTCTCAGGACCAGTGGGTCCCACAGTATCTTTCACCTACCCCACTCACTTTCACACTTCCCCACACACACTTCCCTATAAACCCTTCATACACACACCTCTCATACACTCATAAACCCACAAGGGCGAAAGCCCTCTCTCCCTTCATCTTCTTCCATTTTCTTCTTCTTCTACTCCAATCTTTTTT
Source organism: Arachis duranensis (assembly GCF_000817695.3). NCBI lineage: Eukaryota > Viridiplantae > Streptophyta > Magnoliopsida > Fabales > Fabaceae > Arachis > Arachis duranensis. Next base: position 55,500,830 of record NC_029780.3, on the reverse strand, counting down.
TCTCTTTATTTTCACTTGAGGATGAGTAAAATTTTTATTTTGGTGTTGGAAAAGCATAGCTTTTTTTCTTTCTATTACCATTCATGGCACCCAAGGTTGGAGAACCCTCTAGAAAGAGGAAAGGAAAGGCAGTAGCCACCACCTCTGAATCTTAGGAGATGGAGATATTCATCATCAAAGTCCACCAAGTCCACTTCTATGAAGTAGTGGCAGTGAAGAAAGTGATCCTTGAGGTCCCTTTCAAGCTCAAGAAGAATGAGTCTCTGGAAATCCGAAGAGAGATCTGGAGAAGAGGTTGGGAAGTCCTAACCAATCCCATTCAAGATGTTGGAATTCTAATAGTGCAAGAGTTCTATGCTAATGTAAGGGTCACTAAAAACCATGACACTAGTGTAAATCCAAATCCAAGAAATCGGAGCACCATGGTCTGAGGGAGAATCTTAGATTTCAGCCCAAAAAAATGTGAGGTTGGCATTCAACGTTGCCTCTAATGCAAGGAGATCCTCACCCTTACATTAAGAGAGCCAACTTTGATCAGAGATTAGATCAATTACTCTCAGATATCTATGTGGAAGGAGCACAGTGGAAAAGGAATTCACAAGGCAAGCCTATTCAACTAAGAAGGGCTGACCTTAAGCCCATAGCTAGAGGATGGCTGGAATTCATCCAATGATCCATCATTCCCACTAGCAATCGATCAGAAGTGACCATTGATAGAGCCATCATGATCCATCGCATCATGATTGGAAGTGAGGTAGAAGTACATGAGGTGATTCCTCAAAAATTGTACAAGGTAGCTGAGAAGCCTCACACCAATACAAGGTTGGCATTCCAACACTTCATTTGTCATCTATGCAATTCAGCTGGAATTAACACCTCTATTGGGGAGGATAAGCCCATCACTAAGAAGAGGATGGAGCAAGCTAGAGAGCATGCACAAGAGTCTGTGCATCCGCCTCAGCATGAGATCCCTGAGATGCCTCAAGGGATGTATTTTCCTCCTCAAAGCTATTGGGATCAATGGCAAACTTCTCTTGGAGAATTAAGCACTAACATGGAGCAATTGAGGGTGGAGCATTAAGAGCATTCCACCACCCTCAATGAAATAAGAGAAGATTAAAGAGCCATTAGAGAAGAGCAAAGGGCTATGAGGGAAGAACAACAAAGGCAAAGGAGTGATATAGAAGAGATCAAGCATCACATTGGATCCTCAAGGAGGAGCACTAGCCGCCACCATTAGATCTCTTTTACTTCCTTTCCTTTTATTATTTTCTATTTTCTGTTTGTTATTTTATCTGTTCTCTTGTTCTAGTTGCATAATCATTTGCATTGATGTCTTAAAGTTGTAAAATGTTCCATATATCTCTCACCTTGCTTAAAAAAAATTTTTATTGAAAAGAATTGAGAGATACATGAATTTTAAGTTTATAACAAGAATAGTTTAATTATGTTAATGTGGTGGCATTGCTTTTGTTTTCTGAATGTATGATTAAACAGTGCATATTTGAAGTTGAAATCTATGAATGTTGGCTCTTGAAAGAATAAGAAAAAAGGAGAAGTATTATTGGTAATCTGAAAAATTTAAAAATTGATTCTTGAAGCAAGAAAAATCAGCAAAAAGAAAAAGAAAAAGCTTGCATGCAAAAAAAAAAGAGTAGCGAAAAAAAAATAAAAAGAGAAAAAGCAAGCAGAAAAAGCCAAAAGGCAAGAGCAAAAAGCCAGTAACCCTTTAAACCAAAAGGCAAGGGTTGAAAAGGATCCAAGGCTTTGAGCATCAATGGATAGGAGGGCCCAAAGGAATAAAATTCTGGCCTAAGCGGCTAAACCAAGCTATCCCTAACCATGTGCTTGTGGCATGAAGGTGTCAAGTGAAAAGCTTGAGAATGAGCGGTTAAAGTCGTGATCCAAAGAAAAATGAGTGTGCTTAAGAACTCTGGACACCTCTATCTGGGGATTCTAGCAAAGCTGAATCACAAAATCTGAAAAGGTTCACCCAGTTAAAGTGTCTGTGGCATTTATGTATTCGGTGGTAATACTGGAAAACAAAGTGCTTAGGGTCACGGCCAAGACTCTAAAAAGCTGTGTTCAAGAATCAAAAAGAGCTTAACTAGGAGAGTCAATAATATCATCTGGATTAAAAGTTCCTAAGGATGCCAACATCTCTGAGTTTCAATGGATAGTGAGATGCCAAAACTATTCAGAAGCAAAAAGCTACTAAGTCCCGCTTATCTAATTGTAACTGGGCTTCATTAGAAACTGTGAAATCTATTGTATCTTAATTTTCTTTTTATCCTACTGTGCTTTTAGTTGCTTGGGAATAAGCAATAGTTTAAGTTTGGTGTTGTGATGAGCGGATATTTTATACGCTTTTTGGTATCATTTTCATAGCTTTTCTAGAGTTACAGAAGTCTAAATAGAGTGTTCTTAACGGCTATGGAAAGCTGACTTTCATAGCTTTCCAACAATATATAATAGTCTATACTTTGCTTCGGATTATAAGGCCCAAAACTGGCGTCCAACGCAAGCTTCCTGCCCCCTTCCTAGCGTCTAGCGCCCAAAAGCAGAGACCAGCGACCAAACGCCCAGAGAGGACCCCCTAGCCAGCGTTTCACGCCCTAGAGACCTCATAGCACGTGGATCTCATCAAAGTGCAGCCCAAACACTCACCAAGTGAGCCCCAAAAGTAGATTTTAGCACTAAATAGACTGTTTTACCCTAGGAAGTCACTGGCTTATGGTGGTCTTGCACAAGGCCTTTATGAGGGTGCCAAGGTGATCGAGAAGCGCACTGCTCAGCTCATTGTTCTTGCCGAAGATTGTGACCAACCTGACTATGTTAAACTCGTCAAGGCCCTTTGTGCTGAGCATTTGTGATTTGAGTCTTTCTTGCTGAGGATTGTGAGTTTTTGCCTATAAACCGCGAAATTCAACAATATTATGTTTGGATTATTGATATTTATTTTTTAATTTCTTTATTTTCTACACAAAAAATGATAAAGAGATAGAATATGTTAATAACTTTTAATAAGTTTTATATGTATTGATATTTTTTATCCCAATGTATTTTATAACTACTTTGGTTATAAGAGATTGATATAGCTAATTTGGTTTGAATTTTATTAATGTAATACTAATTTTTATTAATTGATTTTTTTAAATAATATTTACAGATTTTTGTGAATGTTTTTTATTGTTTTTGGAGTGCATTAGAGTATGTGTAAAAGCACATGCCAGATTTTTTTTTAATTTGATAGGGATATAGCCACGCTTTAAAAGCGTGGCAATAGGTCCATATTTTTTCGATTATTGGCACGTTTCAAAAGCGTAGCCATATCTTTCACTTTTCGGTACACTTTTAAAGTGTGCCGATAGGTTAATACATATGGCCACGCTTTTAAGCGTGGCAAGAGTTGAAAGCGTCGCAAAAAAGAAAGCGTGCCAATAGATCCGCAAAAGCGTGGCAATAGAACAACCGGCACGCTTGCGGATGTGACACTTTCAAAAGCGTGCCGATAGCTCAAAAAGCGTGGCAAACAGCTGTCAGCACCCTTTTTAGCACTTTTCGGCACGCTTTAAAAGCGTGGCAGAAAACTTATTTTTTTGTAGTGTATGTCTATTTTCTTCATTTTTTATTTTTTCTAACTTTTTTCTTTTTAAATGTGCTTTACTGTTTTTTATCCATATAATTATGAATTTCAAATTGGGTTGGACAATCAACAAATTGACTTAATCAGCCAATTGCATAAGCAATATCTAGTCGTGTGTTAGGCAAATATATGAGGCGACCAACTAGCTACTTGTAATTGGTAAAATTATATAGCAAAGTTTCACTCTTTGAGGACAGCTTCGAACTGTAAAACATAGGAGCGTTGGTTAAATTACTATCCAAGAAACCAAAGTCTTCAAAGATGTCCAATGCATATTTTCTTTGACAAAAGTGAATAACGAGTTATTCCATCCTTAAGGAAGAAAAAATCAAGTCACCAATGTCTTTGATCTTAAATTTGTCATGAAGTAGTATACCCTTAGTCTGGTTGATTTTTGAAATACCATCTTCTATAAGCACCAAATCATCAACATATATAAGAATTATAGTGATTCCTAAATTAAATATTTTAATGAGAGAGTGATCTTAAACATATTTCTTGTTGCGTGAATAAATGAGTATTGTTTTTATCTTTAGGTTCTATTGCCTGCTAGTTTTGTGATCTACACACCATCCTTGGTTGCTCATTCAATCCTGAAGGGATTTTCATATAAACCTCCTCATTCAAATCGCCATGCAAAAACGATGTATAATAATCAAGTTGCTTTAAGTGCCGTCTCTTAGTCATTGGCACAACCAATACTAATTTTAAGATGGTCATCTATACTAACATATCAATGAAGTCTACTTTTGCAAACAGTCTTTCTTTATGCCTTTCAATAGTGCCATTTGCAAAAACTTAGTTCGAAAAAACCAATAAGAAGCTTGCTAATTCTCTAAATGTTGTTCAATTCTAAAGCCTTTGAGTCACTTTGAATTGCTTTTTTCCAGCAATGATGAACAATCTCCTCATATGTGCAAACGCTAGGATTTGAAATTTAGTTTATCATATGGCAAATAGTTCAAAATTAGACACGTTTGAGTAGAGGGAGCTACCAACTATGGCTGACATACATTAATAGTCCTTTAAGTATGAGCTAGAATGGTTTCCTATTCCTAAATGGTCTCAGTGGTAGTTTGAATGATTTCAGTAGGTGTACTAACATCTAAAAGCTACTTCGGTATGCCTTGATGCTTATTAGATACGTTAGTGATTCTTTGATGTAGTGTTTGACGTAGAATTATTATTCCAAATAGTAGATGCAATGTGTCATTTGAAACTGAATCATTATGATGCACAAATGAAGTTGATTAAGGAGTGATATAAATGAAAGGATTCATTATTGTTATTTTCTGAAACAACAAATTTATTATTGTATGATTTTGAACAATTTTCAAAAGCGACAGGATTTACATTAGCAACCAGATAAGGAAAATAATTTCTTGAGGTGAAAATTTCTCTGGTTTTGAGATCAATCGGGGGTTTACAGCCTAGAAATGCACACTTCCTAGCTCTTGGGTCCAATTTGGTTGAGATCCAAAAGCTTTTAAGTTGGTTAAATTAGGCAAGCTTTGAAACTATATATGATAAACACTAGAGTTATTTAAGAATGTATTTAGAATTATATTATCAAGTGAGTTGCATGAGCAATTTGAAACTGCCAAAAGAATTTAGGAATCTTATAATGAAACAGCAATGCTCTTGCAACTCTAAGGATGCGTTGATGCTTGCGCTTGGCAATCTCATTTTGTAGTGCAATTTCTACACAAGAAGTATGATGCATAATTACACTCTTACTAAAGAAATCTCTCAGCAAAAATTCTAGTCCATTGCCATCTATAGTCCAAAAATACTTGTGACATGATGAAATAGAAGGTGCAAACAATGGTCCCCAACCATTCATCTGTACAAAACATTTCTCAAATTCACAAGGCTATGTTCTTTTGCTTTGCTAAATGACATGAATCACAAGGTATGATCGTGTATTTGTGTTGTCTTTGCAATTGATAAAAGAAAAATCCTTTACATCATTATAATTTTATTGAAAGGAATGTGCCTTAATTTAACATGCCATAAATGCTTATCATCTGCTGGCACTGCATCTAAATGTTATTTTGATGAATAAATGAAATGTCAATGCTACAAATTCTAATTTGTCTCTATGCAGGGTAGGACTATTCATTATATATTCCATCTGCATATTTAGCTATTCCAATCGTCCAAATGTAGTTCGATCCCGAATTTCACATGCTTCATCATCAATATTCGATTCATGAGCATAATATTCGACCTCATATTCGAATATAATTCATTTAGACCTCTTAGAAAACCCATAGTATAGCCTTCTTCCCTATACTTTCCCATTCTGGCCAATCCACATTTACGCATATTAGTATATGTCATGCAATCAAGAATATATCTAAAACCATTTAATTACTCCCAAGTGGCCTTCAATTTCTTAAAATATGCAATCACAATTAATTCTCCTTGTCTCAATCGATACTTTTTTTCTATACACTTGGAAACTCTAACATCTATGCTTCAAATCACTCTACAAAAAATGTATTCCTTCTATTCCAAGCCTCAAATAATGCATCACTCTGATCCCATTTTTTATCGGTCCATCTCTAAATTTCAATTTATTTTTTTATTTCAAGCACAAAAACATGGCTTTGGTCCAACTATGGTAATTGCTTGTGTTCAAAGTAATTGAAATTAGAGATGTTCTAGTATTCTTTTAATATAAAAGAGAACAGAAAGAGCTTCTATTTTATTTCTCTTTAACCAAACAAAGCTTATTTTTCTCATTAACTCACTTTCTATAAAGTAATAGTATAAACTATATGCAGGAGAGTTAAAATAAAGCATCATAAATATATATTTTTTATTTAATTATGTTATATATCAAATTTACTAACTTTGTGATATTATATCATAGGCAATTAGTGTTTCAACAGCTAATGGTGATTACATACAAATGTGGAACAAATTGATGCTCAATATTAACCACTATATAGCAACAATATTAACTTATGTCATTAAAAAAAAAGAAAGCAGCAAGCTCACATTTGTCTGAATTAGGTAAATTTTCATTTCTTGAATTTTAAACAAAAGTAACCTGAATATTTCCTGAAACAATATGAACAAAAATAAATTATCAACAATTTATTTAACTTTATCTGAAAAATAATATCAATTCAACTTTTTTTCACATAAATGACATAAATCAATAACAACAAAGAACCATTCATATATCTTTCCATGTCCAAAACTTCAATTATCATTTGAATTAAAAAAAACTAACATATTCAATATTATTACATATCGTTTACTTGAATATATCACAACTCTCCAATACCCTCATCTTCAATATATGGTTCAATATTCAATTCAACAATACATATACGACATTTAGAAATAGACCAAAAGAACTTAACACAAAACTAAATTAAAATAATCTAATAAGTAAATAGTTTAATAAAAATGACAAAAAATTATCCTGTCTAAGCAACATAACAGTAATATTAATATTAAGATGATTAGCTATCCAAAACATAGTACACAAACAACTTGCTTAGAATAATTTCATGTTAATGAATAAGAAAACTAAAATAAAATTTATTAAGATAATAATAAAGAAAAAATAAACACGCATTAATAAAACAGATCCAACTAAAGAAAGTAAAAACAAAATTAGGGTTACGGTTAAAAGGGGTTTAGGATTTTTTTTATTTAAAATGAAGTAAAAACGAGAATAGAATAGAGAGAAAGGAGAAATAGGAGAGACATAGCTCCAGCGACAAAAGATGCAACAGCGGCAGCGGCACCAACGGCGGCAAAAACAAAAGAAGAAGCTCTATTTCAGGTAACAAAACAGGATCAAGACAAGTTTATAAAGTCTTTGGAGAAGAATGCAGGTAGCCGGCACTGACAGAGTGTGGCCGGAGGGTGTGAGAAGCGCGATTAATTAGCCGCTTAATTAAATTAAATTAATTGTCCAAAATAGGATCCAAAAATTAGAATGTTAATTAGAAAATTTAAATATGATTTTTGGATTCAGTATATTTTTCTGAGTTGGAAAGTGTAATTTTTTGCGAAAAATTGCGTAAAAACGTGTACCGGTAAGTTAGCCGGTAGTACCGGCTTAAATCTGTCCGGTATTGTGTGAGAGCAATAAAAACTGGAGAAAACAATTAAAGTTAAAAATCGGGCACTAATTTTAATGGTTTGGCCCAAATTTGGGCCAAACGGGCCAAAAACGCTAACGGGTTGGACCGAGCTCAAGTTAGGCCCAAGTTCAACATATATAACCACTTAAATGAACCCCGTTCAGCCACTTCACACCTCATAACACAAACACAATAGCAGCTGGTAGGGTTAGAGAGGAAAGGAAGAACACTATTCACTTCCTCACTCTTTTGCTCGTAACTTGAGCTACGGTGCTCCGATTCACGAACAGTTTGCGGCCACGCGAAAATCTTGTCGAGTCCGTTAATTTCATCTAACTTTTATTGGTAAAATTTCAAAATTTCTTCTCTATTCTGCAGCCCTAATAAATTCAAAATTTAAGGTTTTAATTTTTAGTAGATTTTGTGTTTTCAATTGTTTAGGTGGTATCTAAGGTTAAGCTATTGGTGGTTTGTGCCCCAAACACCATAAAAAAAGGTAAGGAAACTCTTTATCCTTGTGAAATTGTGTATTTAGGAACCCTAGTTATTGATTTGTGGTAAATTAATGTGTATAGCAACTTGGAAAATTAAATTGTTGATGCTTGTTGGAGTTGATTGGTGGATTGGTTGATGCTTGGAGGCTTGAGTTAGACTCAAATTTGGTGTATTGGGCATATTGGGAACGGCCAAGGTATGATTTAAGTTTTCTCTATGTAATATGTAATATTTCTGGACACTTAGGTTAGTAGACCTTAGGATAGGACTGAATTGGTTGATAATAAGTGTTGATATATGATGATTTTGATGAATGTTATGATTTTGATTAATGTTGATGTTGATTTATAATGTGGGATTATGAGTGTTGATAATGAATTATGAAGCTTGTTGATGTTAATAAATATTGAGGATAGTGAAATGATCCTTTGAGTTGTAATAATTGAGAATTAGAGGTATGTAAGTGAGAATTTTTGGATGAAATTGATGAAATTGCATGTTGATAGGTTGTGAAATGATTGGAGAGTATATGAATATGATTTTAGATATATTAGGACTGGTTTGGATGTAGAGCAATTGGTTTTGAATTGAGAGTTTTGGTAAAATTGAGTTTTTAAGATTTTTGGTAAAAGTGGATTTTGGGCCAACTTTGACGGATCATATCCTGAGCTTCAGTTTTTGAAATTGATTGAATTTTATATCAAATTAAAGATAATCAAAGAGCTTTTAAACGGTATAAATTTTGTAGAAAAAGATATGATCATTGGAAGTTGGTGCTCAAAATCAGGATTCTGTGATGCAGAAAGTTGCAAGTTCTGGTTGGTGTGCCCACACACACACCTGTGCCTATGCTCCAAGCAGAACGAGTGTTGTGACTCGTGCGTACGCACAATGAGTGTGCACATGCACACCCTGTGAAATTTGCAAGTTGTGCATACGCACAACATCATGCGTACGCACAAGCTGGGAAGAGCCTTCTGTTGAGGGCGTCCGCACGTATTCATGTGTACAAACAAAATAGAAAATTTTATTTTGTGTGCGTACGCACACCTCTATACATACACATAGGTTGAGAAAACTCTTACGCACAACCCTATGCATACGCACACTGCCCTGTTTTTCACTGAAAACTTTGTTTTTAACTGTTTTACCTTTATGGCAAGCTTGTAAACTTTCGTAACGCTTATCTAGAATGTCTTAACTTGTTTTTAGGCTTTGAAACATAGAAAATACCCTAAGTGAGTGGACCATTGGAGTACTATATTGATGATGAGTGTGATGAATAGTGGAAATAAGAAAAATTGATAATGTTTGTGATGAATCTGGGACTCGAAGACAAATGAGAAAATATTGAATACTGAAAGTGATCATTGATGGAATATGATGCGGTATTTTACAACCCACAATAATAACCGGCAAGTGCACCGGGTCGTACCAAGTAATACCTTACGTGAGTAAGGATCGATCCCACGAGGATTGATGGATCAGGCAACAATAGCGTTTGATAGGATTAGTTAGGCAATTAGAAAAGAGTGTTTTGGTATTCAAAGAGCATTAAACACAGACAAATAAATAAGTTGGGAATAATAAAATGAGAAGATAGTTAAGGTTTCAGAGTTATCTATTTTTTCGGATTAACTTTTATTACTAATTAATTTAATCATGCAAAATTTAATTTAATGGCAATCTATATGTGAATAGGCCTTGATTCCTTAGACCTTCCTAGTCTCCTCTAAAATTCATTAACTGCCAATTCCTTGGTCAATTAATTCCAATTAGAGGGTGATGATCAATTTCTAGTTTATATGCCAAAAGAATCCTAATTATGCACAAATAAAGGGATTATATGCCACATATCCTGTTAAATACAAACAACTAAAAATTCATTATAATATGTTTTCAAGTTGTTGTTCAAGTAAAGAGCTTTTCCAAGTTTTACAAGAACTCAATTAGAACATGAGTGATACTTCCGTTCCACCCATATTCATAAAATAAAGAACGAAAACAATTATTGAAATATAAATCAAGACATGAATTAAATTAAAAAGATCAAACGAATCAATCCATGAAAATAGACAGAGCTCCTAACCTTAACAATGGAGGATTAGTTGCTCATGGTTCAGAGAAGAAAAATAAGGGTTCTAGTAAAAATATCTATGTAAATGTACTGCCTTTCAATCTAATGGCATGTAAATTCCTATTTATAACTAATCCTAATAAATTTAAAATCTAATTATCTAAATTTAAAAATAATATCTTTTCCTAAAAGATAATATTTGAATTTAAATTCGAATTAATTAACAGATCTTTAGCTGATGTGTGGGGACCACTTGAATTGTCCATTCTGCAGCTTCTAATCTGTGCTTTCTGGGCTGGAAACTGGGTCAAAATGCGGCCCAAAATCCATGTCAGCGATTTCTATAAATTTTGCAGATCGCGCACGTCACGCGACCGCGCCGTTCATGCGTTCGCGTCATCCAGCGTTTTTCCTTGCCACGCGTATGCGGTCATCTACGCATTTGCGTCACTCGTGCAGATTCCAATCCATGCGCTCGCGTCAGGCACGCATTCGCGTCGCTATGATTTTCTCCATTTCACGCGGACGTGTAAGTCATGCGTCCGCGTCGCTTCTCGCTGGTCATCTCCTTGGTTTCTTCTCTTTCTCTGCAGAAACTTCATCCAATCCATCTGAATGCTACCTAAAATAAATAAAATTGCACAAAACTCAAAATAGCATCCATAGTGGCTAAAACATAATTAATTCTTAATTAAACTTAACAAATTAAATGCAAATTCACTAGGAAAAGATAGACAAGATGCTCACGCATCACAACACCAAACTTAAACTGTTGCTTGTCCTCAAGCAACCAAAACTAATATAGGCTTAAGATGTGAATTTGCATGAGAATGAGAGTTCGATTAAGCTCATGTCTCTTTTTATAGTGGAATTTATAACTGCAATCCTGAATAGTTTTGGCATCTCACTCTCCTTTAAGTCAGAAGAATGTTATTGTCATTTGGAATTAGAATCCGGATAATATTATGAATTCTCTGGTCTTTTATATTTCAGTTTAATCCTTGAACACAACAAAATTTACTTTAATTTATTTTTCTTTGGTGCTTTGCACCTTGAGCCTAGTCGTGACTTTAAATGTTTTGTCTCAAGAGTTACTTGACACAGAAACGCCACAAGCACTTAACTGGGAAACTCCCTTTGAGTTCTGATTTTTCTTTCAGTTACTCCCAGACAGTGGTGCTCAAAGTCTTTGGCATACTCTATTAAACACACTTGGTCTCGACTCTAAGTGTTCTGTCTCAAGGATTACTTGACACAATCACACCACAAGCATATGACTAGGAAAACAACTCTTTGAGCTTTTAATCATGTCTGACCTCCCTAGTCATTGATGCTCAGCGTCTTGGACCTTGCTTTTATTATTATTTACTTATATATTATTATTTATTTTTTTTATTATTTTTTTTTTTGCTGTTTCTTTTGCTTCAAGGATTAAATTTTTGTTTATTTCAGAGAAGTCATAATAGTTCTCTAAATTCATGTTCCTTATACATCAACATCCCTTGATTCAAATTCAAGTATGCACTGTTCATATCATACATTCAAAAATCACAGAAAATACTACCACATTTAAGTAAATAAGATTATTCTTAGAATTAAACTCAATTTCTCATGCAATACATCACTTCTCTTCTTTTTCTCTTTAGATTCAAGTTCAGTGAGTGGTACATGAAACATCTTTTCAGAATTAAGGCAATTAAAAGAAAACTAAACTAGTCCTAGGATTCTAACTAAAACTATCCCAGGCCTCTCCTACTGCTATATGTCTTTTTTCCTCTTGTTCTTTTTTTGTTCTTTTGTCCTCCTCCTTACTTTCTTTTGTCTCTTCTTCTGTATAATATGGATTTTCTAATCCTTCTTTTATTCTATCTATTTCATTTCGATATCTATTCTATAACTATTCTATAACTATATATCATGTAGCAAATAAAGCAAAATAGCAGAAAGCCAGAACATAACATAGAAAAAGAGGAGGGAATAAAAAATGAAAGGAACTCAACCACCTTAGTTATCCTAGTGGTCACTTTATTCTTAAGGTTGTGCTCCTCAATGAAGATGATTCGCCTTCCTTTTGTGCCAGAAAACCATTAAGCGCAGCGTCAACACCAAACTTAAAGGTTTGCTTGTCCTCAAGCGAAGAAGAACTGAAAATAGAAGAGAAAAATATTATGAGAAAAAAATAAAAGGATAAAAGAATAAGAGAGGATTAGGGTTGGGAGAGAGAGAAAGAAAACTGGGCGGCGCAAGCGACGCGTATGCGTACAGCACGCGTACGCGTGGGTCGCGCATTCTTCATAATGACACGTTAGTGTCAGGCACACGTCCGCGTGATTTGAATTTGTGCGATTCGCGCGAAGCCAGTCACGCGCCCGTGTGACTTTTTGTTTGCATGGCTTGGGAGCCAATTTTTCAAACGACGCATTCGCGTCGTACACGCGCTCGCATGGATGGCCATATGTGCAACTGACGCGAACGCGTCAGTCACGCGTCCGCGTGACCAAATTTGTGCTTTTAGCACACTTCTTGCCCCAAGCCAGTATAACTCTCTGCCCAAATACTCTTTGACGTCGAATTTGTAGGTCACGCGTTTGCGTCGGTAACGCGCCCGCGTGAATGGCGAAAATCACAAATGACGCGAACGCGTGAGGTACGCGTTCGTGTGGGATTGTTTGTGTGAAAGGCATGAGTCCAGCGCCACTCCCGTGCAACTCTCTATTCAAATTTATTTTTCACGCACACCCATCTGACGCGTCCGCGTCAGCGACGCTTGCGCATCGGGTGCTCTTCTCTCTCTTTCTTTTTTTTTTTGAAATATAGAGCTTGAGGTGTTCGGTTCCTGTGATAAAGTAGCTGCATGATCAAAAAATTAGTAAGAACTTGGTAAAAATCAAACAAGTAAGAAAACTACTACTACGAAAAATAACTAAGGATACAAAATTATCAAGTTGCCTCCCGACAAGTGCTTCTTTATTGTCACTAGCTTGACGGTCAGTTCTGCTAATTCAGCAGATGAGTGGACCTCTGACGATCAATCTTGCCTCCAAGATAGTGCTTCAACCTCTGGCCATTCACTGTGAATTTCCTGTCAGAATTCTCTTCTTGTATTTCCACATGACCATATGGTGAAGCTCTGGTAACCACAAATGGTCCTGACCATCGGGATTTCAGCTTCTCGGGAAAAAAGTTTGAGCCTTGAATTATACAAAAGCACTCTCTGTCCTGGTTCAAAGACTCTGATGGCTATCTTCTTGTCATGTAATAGCTTATTTCTCTCCTTATAGAGCTTAGCATTCTCATATGCTGAGTATCTGAATTCATCAAGCTCATTCAACTAAAGCATTCGCTTAATTCCTGTAGCTTCTGAATCAAGGTTCAGGTATCTAATTGCCTAGTAAGCTTTATGCTCTAGCTCAACTGGCAAGTGACAGGCTTTGCCATAGACCAACTGATAAGGGGACATGCCAATAGGAGTCTTGTACGCTGTCCGGTATGCCCAGAGAGCATCATCAAGCTTCCTAGACCAGTCCTTTCTTGAAATACTGATGGTCTTCTCTAGAATTTTCTTAAGTTCCCTGTTGGAAACTTCAACCTGTCCACTTGTCTGAGGGTAATAGGGGGTTGCCACTTTATGACGGACTCCATATCTCTGCAGAAGAGAGTCTAACTGTCTGTTGCAGAAATGGCTTCCTCCATCACTAATGAGTGTCCTTGGGACACCAAACCGGCTAAAGATATATCTCTGAAGAAAGATCATTACCACTTTGGCATCATTAGTGGGCAAAGCCACAGCTTCCACCCACTTGGACACATAGTCGACTACCACTAGAATATAGTTGTTTGAATGTGAGGGTGGGAAAGGTCCCATGAAATCAATACCCCACACATCAAACAACTCAACCTCAAGAATCCCCTGCTGTGGCATTTCATGGTTTACAGGGAGATTTGCAGCTTTTTCACATCTGCCACAGTGCTTCACAAATGCTCTTGAGTCCCTGAAGAGAGTCGGCCAGTAAAATCCACTTTGAAGAACCTTTGTGGTTGTCCTTTCACCACCAAAGTGGCCTCCATACTCAGAACCATGACAGTGCCAAAGAATCTGCTGTTTTTCTTCATCTAGGACACACCTCCGAATGATTCCATCTGAACACCTTTTAAAAAGGTATGGTTCTTCCCAAATGTAGTACTTTGCATCAGTCAATAACTTCTTCACTTATTGCCTACTGTACTCCTTTGGGATAAAATTCATGGCCTTATAATTTGCAATGTCTGCAAACCATGGAGCCTGCTGAATGAGGAAAAATTGTTCATCCAAAAACGTCTCAGTCACAGCTGTGGGTGGTTGTACTCCTGCTTCAGGCTCAATTCTGGAAAGATGGTCAGCTACTTGATTCTCTGACTCTTTCCTGTCTTTTATCTCAATATCAAACTCCTGAAAGAGCAACACCCATCTGATTAATCTTGGTTTAGAATCCAATTTGGTTAGAAGGTACTTCAAAGCAGCATGATCAGTATAAATAATAACCTTAGAACCAAGTAAATAGGACCTAAACTTATCAACAGCATACACAACAGCTAATAATTCCTCTTCTGTAGTTGTGTAATTCTTTTGGGCATCATTTAACACACGACTGGCATAGTAAATGACATGTACAAGCTTACCATGCCTCTGTCCTAAAATAGCTCCTATAGCAAAGTCACTAGCATCACACATTAATTCAAAATGGTAGATCCCAGTCAGGGGGAGCTATAATGGGAGCAGAGGTAAAGTTTGCTTTTAGAGTTTCAAAAGCATGCAAACAATCAGAATCAAAGACAAAAGGAACATCAGCAACCAAGAGGTTGCTTAGAGGTTTAGCAATTTTAGAAAAATCCTTTATAAATCTTCTATAAAATCCTGCATGACCCAAGAAACTCCTGACTGCCTTAACATTAGTTGGTGGTGGTAATTTTTCAATTACCTCCACCTTTGCTCTATCAACCTCATTTCCTTACTTGAAATCCGGTGTCCAAGAGCAATACCTTCTATAACCATAAAATGACATTTTTCCCAATTTAAAACAAGGTTTGATTCTTGACACCGTTTCAAGACAAGAGATAAATGATTAAGGCAAGATTCAAAAGAATTACCAAAAATAGAAAAGTCATCCATAAATACCTCAATAAACTTTTCAACCATATCAGAAAAAATTGAAAGCATACACCTCTGAAAAGTTGCTGGAGTATTGCAAAGTCCAAAAGGCATTCTTCTGTAGGCAAATACTCCAAAGGGGCATGTAAATACTGTCTTCTCTTGATCTTGAGGGTCCACTGCAATTTGATTGTATCCAGAATATCCATCTAGAAAACAATAAAATGCATGACCAGCTAACCTAGAGGACAATGGAATAAGTAAAATTGAACCAGGAAGCAAAAAGCTGGACCTAAAGTTAGCCTTAAACTTTTGCACAAACTTTTGGGTGAAAAGTTAGCCTCAAAGTTAGACCCCTAACTTTTGGGCTAACGTTAGAACTTGAAAATACCCCCTGACCACCAAAAGTTTGCGCCAACGTTAGACCCCTAACTTTTGGGCTAATGTTGGCACATGGGAAATACAAAGGGGGAGTAAAAGTTTGCGCCAACGTTAGACCCCTAACTTTTGGGCTAACGTTGGCGCCATAAGTGCACAAGGTAAAGCCAACGTTGGAGCAAAAGTTAGACCCCTAACTTTGGCACCAACGTTGGTATCAGCAAATCATGGTGGCTGATATGAAAATTTGGAGCAAAAGTTAGCCTCTAACTTTTGCTCAAACTTTTGGTCCAACTTTTGCAAAACTCCAACCCGGTTCAATTGGTTCACTTTGGTTCCTCTCCAAACTCCAAGAGCAATCAATCAAGGCCTCTCTCAACCCAATTCCATCAAGAGCAAAGGCCCAATTGAAGGCTTGAAGATCATTTGAAGAAAGTGTATAAATAGGATAGAATTCAAGTTATTCAGGAAGCTCTTCTTTTTAGTTTTTCCTTTAGTTTTACTTAGTAGTTTTTCGGAGAGCTTTCAGTAGTGAGTGATCTTGAATTTCTTAGTTTCGGGGAAGGAGAATTCCATTCTCTTCCTCTTAGTTTTATTGTTTTTAATTTCAATTACTTTGTCTTGGATCTTGGGTTGGAGAATTGAAGAAATTCTGTTTCAATCTCATCCTTGGATCTCTCTGTTTCTTTACTGCATAATTGAGTTTAAATTTCTGTTAATTGCTCTTCATCTACTTTCTTTGCAATTTACAATTTCTTTGCAAGTGTTCTTGTTGGATCTAGGAAGGCATTGAGATCTAGACTCGGTTATCTAGTCTCTTGGGTCCTGAGATCTGAATTTCCAATTTCCAATTCTCTGTTTATTACTTTTCATGTTCATTTACTCTTCTGTTTCAGATCCGACTCAATCCCAAACCCCTTTTACTTTTCTGTTTGATGCAATTTACTTTGCCTTGTTTAATTTCTGCAAATCCAATTCCCAATTCCCTTTACAATTCAAGTCATTTACATTTCTTGCAATTTAAGATTCAGCAATTTACATTTCTTGCTCTCTTTAATTTCATGCAATCTACACATTCCCTTTACTTTCAGTACAATTTAAATTCTGCAAATCATAAATCACTTAACCAAATCTTGATTCGCTTGACTAAATCAACCACTAAACTAAAATTGCTCAATCCTTCAATCCCTGTGGGATTGACCTCACTCCCGTGAGTTTTTATTACTTGATGCGACCCGGTGCACTTGCCGGTGAGTTTTGTGTCGGATCGTTTTCCGCACATCACCTCTCAAGCATCTGATCAATGAAATATAGGGGGAAATGATCCTTCCTTGTAGCAGTGTTGAGCCTCCTGTAGTCTATACACATTCTCCATCTAGTGACGGTTCTTGTGGGAATAAGCTCATTCTTTTCATTCTTGATCACTGTCATCCCTCCTTTCTTGGAAACTACCTGCACAGGACTTACCCAAGGACTGTCAGAAATAAGATAAATAATTCCTGCTTCCCATAGTTTCATTACCCCTATTTGGACCACCTCTTTCATGGTTAGATTGAGTCTCCTTTGTGGTTGCACGACTGGTTTAGCATCATCTTCAAGGAGGATCTTGTGCATACACTTGGTTGGACTAATCCCCTTTAAGTCAGTAATGGTCCACCCAAGAGCTATTTTGTGGCTCTTGAGCACTGAAATAAGTGCCTCTTCCTCTTCAGGCTTCAGGGAAGAGCTAATAATTACTGGATATGAGTCAATCTCACCCAAGAACACATATTTCAGAGAAGGAGGTAGGGATTTGAGCTCAAGCTTGGGGGCTTCCTCCTCTGCTTTAGGCATGTGAACTATAGCCTTCTGGGGTGGTGAATTATCAATTTCAATTAATTCATACTCAAAGATAGGATCCAGAATGTCATCAAGCATCTCAGCTTTCAGTACCTCTTGAACAAGTGGTTCAATAACATCTATTTTCATACACCCTTCAGAATCATTAGGGTGCTTGAGAGTTTCAAAAACATGAAGGACCACCTGTTCTTCATTGACCCTCAGGGTTAATTAACCGTTTTGTACATCAATCAGAGCTCTACCTATAGCTAAAAAGGGTCTTCCAAGTATGATAGAGGATTTTATTTCCTCTTCCATGTCTAATACAACAAAATCAACAAGAAAGATGAATGGTCCTACTTTAACAAGTAAATCCTCAACAACACCCACAGGTAATTTAATAGAAAGGTCAGCAAGTTGAAGAGAAATACGAGTGGGTTTTACCTCCTCAATTTAAAGCTTTTTCATCACTGAAAGTGGCATGAGATTGATGCTGGCTCTAAGGTCACATAAAGCTCTCTGAATGGTGACATCTCCAATGGTGCAAGGAATGACAAAGCTCCCTGGGTCTGACATCTTCTCAAGAAGGTTGTGTTGAATAATGGCACTGCATTCCTTGGTTAACACCACTATTTCTTGTTCCTTCCAATTCCTCTTGTGGGTCAACAATTCTTTCATAAATTTAGCATAGAGAGGCATTTGCTCCAAAACCTCTGCAAAGGAAATGTTGATCTGTAGCTTCTTGAAGACATCTAAAAATTTAGAGAACTGCTTTTCTTTGGAAGCCTTCTGAAGCCTCTGAGGGTATGGCATTTTCGGCTTGTATTCAGGAGCCTTTGGCAAGGTAGGATAAGTGTCAAGAGAATCAGGGAAAGGGTTGTCTGCACGCTTAGGAGGTGTGTGCTCGACTTCTTCCTTCTTCTCCTCTGGGGCTTCTTTTCCAACTGATTCTTCATTGGCCTTGGTCTCAGGACCAGTTACTTTACCACTTCTCAACTCAATAACCTTGTAGTCTTCTCTTGGGTTCACTACTGTATCACCTGGAAATGTGCTTGCAGACCTCTCAGGTAATTGCTTGCTTATTTGGCCCATTTGCATTTCTAAGTTTCTAATGGAGGCTCTGGTTTCTTGCACGAAACTCATCATCATCTCCCAATTAGAATCTTCTTGGGATTTAGAGTTTTCCTGATGAGGTGATTGTTGCTGTTGAGCCTGAAATTGGCGGTTATTGTAATTATTCTGTTGGAAGCCGCCCTAAGAATTATTGTTAAAATTCTGAGGTCTCTGAGATTGGTCTCTGACAAACCCCATTTTGAGGGTTTACCTTGTGCTAATTTCAAAGGGTTTATCAATGATTTCACACACTTTCTGCATGAAAAGACAAGGATTTGCATTCCTTCCCTAGTTTTGTCTCATGAATGAAAACATGCTTATTCTGCACTAAAATAGATACATTTCTATTTTTCTCTTGATGCCATTCGATGCCGTGACTCGTGTGCTAAGTGGATTCAGGATACAGAGTAGGAATGGACAGGAAAAGAGAAGGAAGACGGGTGCAAAGGAAGGAAGCATGAGAATTGAGCTTTGGAGATTTCCGCATGGGCGCGTGCGCGCACCTGACGCGCCCGCGCGGATGAGAGCAACGTGAAGCCGAGACTGAGAGCCAAGCCGCGAGCCGGCTTGAGCAGCGGCTAAACCAGGACCCTCATGGACGCGCATGCGTACGTTCCGCCTCCGCGCACACTCCAAAACCTCATCCATGGCGCGCACGCGTACCTTGCGCGTGCGCGCCGATGTTCGAATATGATTTTTTTAGAAGTCACGTGACTCAGGCGTGGAGTTGGTTAGGGATCCTAACTTTTGAGGAGTGCTTTGGCGGGAAAAGGCTTAAGAGGACCAAGGGGGAAAGGGTAGAAGGGACCTAGTTCATTTTCTAGTTTTTGAGATATTTTGGGGGAGAGAAGAGAGAGGACTCAAGTTCTTACTAGGGTTCTTCTTCATCAAAATTCTGGATTTTTACCCATTCCTTGGTGAGATCCATTGCAACTTTCATTCCATTTTGTTCATGTAATAGGTTTTCTTTTCCAATTTCAAGTTGTAGTTGTAATTGCTAAAATTCCTTGGATCTAGGATTCAACTTTATGATTTTTGGATTCCATTGATGTTTTGAGATTTTGATCCTCATCATTGCTCCTTGACAATCTGATAAGATTTCTAATGCCAACCCTAAGTCAAGTCCTTTTGATAATTGATTGTTTGTTTCTCATTACTTTGCTAAGGCCTTCAAAGAACTCAAACAAGGCTTACTAAATCAATAAGATGCACACTTTGGCAATTCCAAGGGAGAACAACTCGGGAGACTAGTACTCTCGGATATAGATTGTAGATTTGTTTGATGATGGATTTTGCGTTGGTTTAGACTATACTACGATTGATCACTTGATAAATTCTATACCAACAAAAATTCATTTGTCAAAATGGCGCCGTTGCCGGGGATTTTGCTTAGTGTGCCATGTTATTGTTTGCGGACTTTCTAGAGCAATCAATGGAAGTTTTCATGGATGACTTTAGTGTGTATGGTGATTCATTTGAGCATTGTTTAGGTAACCTTGAAAAAGTCTTAGAGAGATGCACTAAAACAAACCTTGTTTTAAATTTTGAAAAATGTCATTTCATGGTCAAACAAGGAATTGTTTTGGGACACATAGTATCAAAGGAAGGCATCTCCGTAGATCCGGCAAAGATAAATGTCATATCCAGTTTACCTTACCCCTCCTCCGAGAGGGAAGTCCGTTCTTTTCTTGGACATGCAGGATTTTACCGGAAATTCATCAAAGACTTTAGCAAGGTGGTCTTACCTCTCTCTCGATTACTACAAAAAGACACCGAATTTGAGCTGAGCAAGGAATGTATGGAAGCATATGACAAACTCAAAGTAGCATTGACACAAGCTCCCATAGTGCGAGGCCCCAATTGGACTCAACCTTTTGAAATCATGTGTGATGCTTCGAATTATGCGATAGGAGCCGCGTTAGCACAACGCGAGGGTAAGATTCCCTATGTAATAGCTTATGCCTCCAAAACATTAGATGGAGCCCAATCCAACTACACTACTACCGAAAAGGAACTACTAGCTATTGTTTTTGCTTTGGACAAGTTCCGAGCCTATCTTCTTGGTTCCAAGGTTGTAGTGTACTCGAATCATGCGGCACTAAAGTACTTGTTGGCTAAAAAGGAATCAAAACCGAGATTAATTCGTTGGGTGCTTTTGTTACAAGAATTTGACTTGGAGATCAAAGATATGAGTGGTTCCCAAAACCTAGTGGTGGACCATTTAAGTCGCCTCGAACACACAAAAGGCGACACCACTCCTATCAATGACTCTTTTCCTTTAGATGCTTTGCACGCAATCTCGGAAGTGGTTCCTTGGTATGCCCCAATAGCAAACTATTTGGTTTCACGCACTTTCCCTTCCAATCTCGACAAAAACAAAAAGGATAAGCTGAAAAGCGAATCCAAATACTACATTTGGGATGATCCCTATTTGTGGAGGTGTGGAGCGGACCAAATAGTGCGACGATGCATACCCCAAACCAAATTCCAAGCAATCTTGGACGCTTGCCATGCTTCCGAAGGAGGTGGTCACTATGGGCCCCAAAGAACGGCAAGAAAGGTCCTTGATTGCGGATTTTGGTGGCCAACTCTTCTCAAAGATGCTTCTCTCTATTGCAAATCTTGCCCCCAATGTATTAGGCTTGGAGATATTTCCAAGAAGGACGAAATTCCCCAACAAAATATGCTTTTTTGTGAAATCTTTGACGTATGGGGAATCGACTTCATGGGACCATTCCCAAATTCCAATGGCTTTCTCTACATCTTGTTAGCCGTCAATTATGTGTCAAAATGGGTGGAGGCAATCCCCACCCGAACGGATGATGCTAATGTTGTGTACTCTTTTGTGAGGAATAATATCATTTGCCGTTTTGGCGCCCCAAGAGCAATCATAAGTGACCAAGGATCACACTTTTGCAACAAAAAAATAGACGGCCTCATGAGAAAATATGGCATCATCCACAAAGTCGCCACAGCTTACCACCCTCAGACAAACGGCCAAGTGGGCCTATAGAACGGCTTACAAGACACCGATCGGCATGAGCCCCTTCCGGCTTGTATATGGTAAAGCATGTCACTTACCAGTGGAGATTGAACACAAAGCCTATTGGGCCGTAAAGGAATGCAATATGAGCTTGGGTGGGGCCGGAATAGAGAGAAAGCTTCAATTGGCGGAATTGGAATGTTTAAGACTAGAAGCTTACGACAACGCTAGGCTCTATAAGGAAAAGTTGAAAGCCATCCATGACAAGAACATTAGGAGAAGAGAGTTTCGACCCGGTGACCTAGTTCTTCTCTACAATTCAAGGTTGAGATTACTACCCGGAAAGCTTAGATCAAGGTGGGATGGACCCTACCAAGTGGAGAAAGTAGAACCTTATGGGGTCTATCCTTACGGGGTCTACCACTTGCGCCACCCATCAAGTCCGGACATTTTCAAGGTAAATGGGCACCGTCTCAAATTATATCATGGTGAGCAAAGAAAGAACTCCAAGGAATTTGAAGTGTTCCTCTTGAGGGATGCAACTCTTGAACAAAGCTGGTCACTGCATTCTTGGATAAATTCTTTCCTCCTCAAAAGTTGAGCAAGCTGAGAGTGGATGGTAAGATCTTCCTTTGAGCTTTGTACATAGACACTTGACTTCATGTTTGTTAGATAGATTTTAATGTCGATTCCCCGTTTTTCCTTCTTGTTTTGTGTTAAATTCATTGATGGCTTACCAAACAAAATGCCCTGCTATCGTGCCTAAGCAACTGTATGGAGGGGGGGAGTTGAAATGTCAAAAGTGATGTAAACATATGCACAATTAGGAACAGCAACCCCCTCTGCGCGTGCGCGCGCCTGGCGCGTACGCGTCCTTAAGGCACTCGACGGTCACCGACGCGGACGCGCACCGTGCACGGACGCGTGGATTGCAAATGAAAGCCCTCCATACATTCACCCGAGAGTTGCGCTCCCACCATGCCAAAACCATGCCTGAAGCACAAGAACCTCGCGCGCACGCGCACATGGCGCGTCCGCGCCCCTGGGCAAAATCTGCCAATTGCACGCGCGCGCCTAAGCCGCGCACGCGCCCCTTTGATGCTGCACTTCTGGTACATATTCCAGAGAGTTGAGCCCCCTCCAGGCCTTCTCATGCCTGGGGCACAACCGCGTTGACGCGTGCGCGCACTGCGCGCGCGCGCGCCAAAGGTCCTGAAGCAATCTCTGGTACTGCGTCCAGAGAGTTATGCCACCCCTGTGCCTCCCTTGTGCCCCCAGCCCAAGCGCATGGACGCGCACGCGCAACGTGCGCGCGCGTCCCTTCCCACCTCGCCTCCCTGCGCGAGCGCGCACTGCGCGCGCACGCGCGGATGATCGGCGCAAATGTAAGAAGGGGCACACTCACCCCTTCACTTTCACTTCACATTTTCCACCCCCTCCCATACCTTCTACTACACATCCAACTTGAAAAAAGGGGCACACCCCCCTTTCACCTCACCCCTCCATTCCCTCTTCTACACTACCTTCTACCACTTACTACCTTCTCCACCACTCTCCATCAACCCACACCACACCCTCCTCTCTCATCTTCTTCATCAACTCACAAGGTACTATACTAAGCCACCATTTTCTGTGATTCTTATTCATTTAGTCTCACCTTCTTTTAGTTAGCTTCTTTCTTCTTTTATTTTAGTTACCTCTTTAGGAGTTCTTTGTTTTTGTTTTCTTTTTCTTTTTTTTTCCTCTCCCTCATATTAACTCTTCATGGGCATTTGGGTCTCCACTTCACTTGCATTAGTAGATGAGTTGTGTTGCTTGCTATCATTACAATCACCGTGCAATGTAATCATTAATAGTGGATTGTGAACTACTACATTGCTTTCACCATCTTCTAATCACACACTACAAAGGATGCACACCAAGTGTTCGACGAAAGGCATACTTGACTTTTGAGCCAACTTTGCCTCAATTGCCTCTCAACTTATCACTTTTAGGCGCATCCCCATTTCATCCAATCCATGCACTCACATTTTTATTAACTTGCTTTCCATTCGTGGTCCTTAAGGGTATATGCTTCTCATGCTTCCTACTTGCATGCTTAAACTACCCTTACACCACACGAATATGATTTGCCTTGTTCTTCCCATGTTATCTTAGTTGCATGTTGCAGCTGTCATGTGACAAAGATACCCATATTCTACGGCATAACTTTTCATTGTATAATCACATTTACTTCCACTTATTTGGGTTTGATGTTTTCCCTTTCTTTACTCTCATAGGATGGTCATCAAAAAGAACAAAGGGAAAGCCCCCAAGAAGCCAACTTCCAATAAAGCGCACCACGACTTAACGGCCAAGCCACTCTTAAAGAAGACTAAGGGCCCCGTTGATGTTTTAGAGAAGGACAATCCTCCTAGGGATTCGAACAAGTTTCCCAACCGTTACTGCGAACTTGTTTACTCAAGAATGATCGAAAGGAATTATCATCCGGAACCCCTCCTAGTCCTACCGGCTCACCTCCGTCCGATTGTGATGCCACACATTGACCGGAGGCAATGGAGGTTCCTCTTGAGGCAACCAAAGGAGGTCAATCTCTCATGGGTAGTGGAATTTTACTCCAACTACCACTCTCCCCTTCTCACATCAATATTTGTGCGCCGAAAGCAAGTGTCGGTCACGGTGGAAACCATCCAAGAAGTCCTTGGGATTGAACCATCATCGGATGTATATGACGCCTACGAAGAAGCCTTGACTACATGCGATGACCGTGCATTCGATTGGAGCGCGATCCTCCGCGTCATTGCTTTACCCGACGCATATTGGATTCGGGGGACCATAAAGCAAAGACCCAAGGGTTTAGATGTCCGCCACCTCACTCAAGAAGCCACGGCATGGGCCCAAATTCTAGCTCACTATGTGCTCCCAAGTACACATGGGTCATCCATCACCGCCGAGTTGGCCTTATTAATATGGTGCATCTTAACCGAGAAGCCGGTCAACATTTCGCATGCCATCCGCCAATCCATGGGGCGCATTCATGCCAAAGGCAATCTACCATTCCCCGCTTTGGTGACAGAATTGGTTGCAAAAGCCGGCGTCAACCGAGAGGCTAAAGATAGGAGAACCTCAATTCCGGTCGATGGTGATATAATTCCGACCAAGAGATGCCTTAAGCCCCCAGAAGCCGCCAAGGACATCGGACTACCCACACCAACTCGCAACACCACCTCTTCATCAACATCACAAAAATCGGCCGCCCAACGCCTTGAAGACCTTCACAAGAAATTGGACCGCTATGAGAGGCGCAACCAACGCCGTTATGCTCATGTGAAGAAACTTCTAAGCATAGTCACCCCACCTATGGAGGAACCCGATATCTCCACATCTACCGCAACTTCAAGCGGAGAAAGCAATGACAACGGAGATATGGGACACTCGGAGCTCAACCAACCACTGCGCCTAACCTATAGCACGGAGGACCGTGCTAAGTTTTAAGTGTGGGGAGGTCGGCCGACCGATCTCCGTAGGTAACATCTGAATAAATCTGAATACATTAGGATAGGGTTGCATGATTAGGTCTTAGTTGGCACCATTCGCATGATAAGTTTACTTGGTTGGAACAATGAAATGCTTTCTTAGGGAACCAATACTTTGGGGCAACCATGGGGCATTGCGAATTTTAAATGCTTTAATGCCAAAATTGCATGAAGAATTATATTTTGGAACATGGTTTTGAGCTAAGAACACAAGCAAGTGAGTTTTGAGCCTAATGGTGTGGTTACATCTTATAACCACTTATTTTCCTTCCTGTGTGCACTATTCTCCTCCATGATTGTAATCTTTGATTTGTTTGATCCTTTATGTCCATTATTTTGTGTATACATGCATTTATGTGATTGAGGCCATCATTTCTTTAGCTCACTTATCCAAATAGCCAGCCCTTTTATATCCCTTTGTTAGCCAATTTGAGCCTACGATTAACCCGCTTGTTCTTAATTTAGCACACTACAAGCCTTAAAGCGGAAAACAATAGATATCCCTATTTGGATCTTTGATTAGCTTAGGCTAGTGTGAATGAGAATCGTTCAAGTGTGAGAGTCTTGGGACATTGGGTGCATAAAAGGGTAGTTTTATATTTTCTATTGAAAATGTTGGGAATTGGATACATGCTCATGTATTGATCAATTGTGTAGACCTTATGCATTGATGTTCTTGTATATAGAAAGAAAAAAAAATGAGAAAGAGAAAAGAAAAAAATAATATGGAAAAAAAATTTATAGAAAGAAAAAAAAAGAAAAGAAAAAAGAAAAAAAAAAGAGAAAGAGAAAAGCAATAAACGGGACAAAATGCCCCAAAGTAAAGTTCAAATAAAATCAATGCATAAGTGTTGTGAAATGAATAGAAAATACATGAGTATGTGAAAAAAGTGAGAATGGGTAGTTAGATTAGCACTTAATTGTATAGGTCATTATATAGGTTAGGTGGGAAAGTTTAAGCTTATCAAAGATTCAAAATTCAAGCTCACTTAACCATATATGCATCCTACCTTAACCTTAACCCCATTACAACCTAAGGAGAAGACCTTATGATAGATGTATGCATGCATGAAATATATGTTGATTGTTATCGTGCCCCATGTGCTAGCATATATCATAAGAAAGCTGATTTGTTCCTAACCAAGTAGATAACAGCACTAGTCGTAGCTGCATGCATATAGGTAGGTTGCATTTCGTGAGTCCTATACATTTGTGACCCCTCGGTCTTCTGTGTTTCTTTGCATTTTCCTAAGCATGAGGACATGCTAGAATCTAAGTGTGGGGAGGTTGACAAACCCCATTCTGAGGGTTTATCTTGTGCTAATTTCAAAGGGGTTTATCAATGATTTCACACATTTTCTGCATGAAAATATAGGGATTTGCATTCCTTTCCTAGTTTTGCTTCATGAATGAAAACATGCTTATTCTGCACTAAAATAGATACATTTCTATTTTTCTCTTGATGCCATTCGATGCCGTGACTCGTGTGCTAAGTGGATTCAGGATACAGAGTAGGAATGGACAGGAAAAGAGAAGGAAGACGGGTGCAAAGGAAGGAAGCATGAGAATTGAGCTTTAGAGATTTCCGCATGGGCGCGTGCGCGCACCTGACGCGCCCGCGCGGATGAGAGCAACGTGAAGCCGAGACTGAGAGCCAAGCCGCGAGCCGGCTTGAGCAGCGGCTAAACCAGGACCCTCATGGACGCGCACGCGTACGTTCCGCCTCCGCACACACTCCAAAACCGCATCCATGGCACGCACGCGTACCTTGCGCGTGCGCGCCGATGTTCGAATATGATTTTTTTAGAAGTCACGTGACTCAGGCGTGGAGTTGGTTAAGGATCCTAACTTTTGAGGAGTGCTTTGGCGGGAAAAGGCTTAAGAGGACCAAGGGGGCAAGGGTAGAAGGGACCCAATTTCAAGTTGTAGTTGTAATTGCTAAAATTCCTTGGATCTAGGATTCAACTTTATGATTTTTGGATTCCGTTGATGTTTTGAGATTTTGATCCTCATTATTGCTCTTTGACAATTGTTGTTAATTCCTTGCATTGCAACATCTTTAATTCTACCTTTCTCTTCATTTTACTATGACCTTCTTTCATGCTCACCACATGTTTGATAAAATGTCAACACTAGCTATGGAGTAGAATTTTTACACTTGGCATAGGGTTTGGTCATTGGAAGAAATTGAATAGTTGTATCAATAGTTGATTGAGAGTTAGGGATTGCTAATTGACTTGGAGTGCACTAAAGATAGATTCCCATAAGGTGAAACTAGGACTTGTGACTCAAGTTGATTGTTTTCATTTGATTTTCCTCTATACTTAGGGGATGACTAAATGAAGCAAGGCCTAATTGTTGTCAACATTGAATGGACTATAAGGATAGAAGTTCTAATGCTAACCCTAAGCCAAGCCTTTTGATAATTGATTGCTTGTTTCTCATTACTTTGCTAAAACCTTCAAAGAATTCCAACGAGGCTTACTAAGTCAATAAGATGCACACTTTGGCAATTCCAAGGGAGAACGACTCGGGAGACTAGTACTCTCGGATATAGATTGTAGATTTGTTTGATGATGGATTTTGCGTTGGTTTAGACTATACTACGATTGATCACTTGATAAATTCTATACCAACAAAAATTCATTTGTCAGTCTCTCCACCCAAAATTTGGGTGATTCCTCCATCCTTGATTGTAGGTCTTAGAATAGGGATCATTGTTGGGATTTCTAGTAGCACTCCCCATGTAATTAACCTGTTCAGAAGAAGCTTGAGCATAATCATAGTTATCATTCTACACAAAATTACCTGTCATGTCATAAGAGGCTTCTTGAGGGGATTTTGGGTGTTGATAGCTGAGACTTGCATGCCACCCATCTGTTGAGTAAGTAGATTTATTTGCTGAGACATAAGCTTGTTCTGAGCAAGAATAGCATTAAGAGTTTCCACTTCCATGACACCCTTCTTCTGAGGAGCCTCAGAGTTCACAGGATTCCTGTTAGAGGAGTATAAATATTGGTTGCTAGCAACCAATTTAATAAGCTCAATAGTCTCCTCCAGTGTCTTCTTCTTGTGCAATGAACCTCCTACAGAATTATCTAAGCACATCTTGGACATTTCACCCAAGCCTTCATAAAATATGTCAAGTTGTGTCCATTTGGAAAACATGTCTGGAGGGCATTGCCTTGTCAGTAGCTTGTATCTCTCTCAAGCTTCATACAGAGTCTCACTATCCTTCTGTCTGAAGGTCTGAACCTCCATCCTAAGCTTAGTCAGCTTCTTTGGTGGGAAAATTTTGTGAGAAACTCAGTAACCACGTTGTTCCAAGTATCCAAACTCTCCTTGGGTTGAGAATCTAGCCATAGCTTTGCTCCATCCCTCATGGCAAACGGGAAGATCATGAGTTTGTACACATCTGGATTTACTCCATTTGTCTTCACAGTATCACAAATTTGTAGAAAACTAGAAATAAACTGATTTGGGTCTTCGTGGGGAAGACCATGATACTGGCAGTTTTGTTGCACCAGGATAACCAGTTGAGGTTTCAACTCAAAGTTCCAGCAATAGGAGGCACCACGATGCTTTTTCCATAAAGATCTGCAGTAGGAGAAGAGTAGGATCCAAGCACTCTCCTTTGTTTCTCATTCCCATTCGGGTTCGCCACATTGGGATTATCATTATTAGTCGGATCCATAGTAGATTCTGCAGCCTTGTAAAGTCTTGCTTGTTGTAAACGCCGCTTGAAAGTCCTTTCAGGTTCAGGATCAAAGTCTAAGAGATATTCTTTGTCTCTGTTCCTGCGCATAAACAAGCAGAAAACAAGAAAGAATGGGAATCTCTATGTCAGAGTGCAGAGAATTTCCAGCGAGGTAACCTGTGTAAAAAATACTAAATAAAATAAATAAATAAATAATAAATAATAAATAGGTAACACCAAACTTAATTTTAGAAAATAAAAAAAATATTAGTGCTATTTATTTATTAAATTTTTTTTGAAAATTTAAATTTAATTAAAATATTTTTTTCGAAAATAGGGATAATTTTTTTTGAAAAAAATATATATATAATTTTTTTAAATAGATTTTAATAAAATTAAAAATAAAACGCCTAATCTAAGCAATCAAACAACTAATAGTTACTAATCACAGTCAATCCCCGGCAACAGCGCCAAAAACTTTGTGCAGTATTTGTAACCAACTAACTTACTAACCGGCAAGTGCACCGGGTCGTACCAAGTAATACCTTACGTAAGTAAGGGTCGATCCCACGAGAATTGATGGATCAAGCAACAATAGTGTTTGAC
>NC_029780.3:55468054-55471198 GCF_000817695.3 Arachis duranensis | reverse complement strand
AAAATGGTTTTGAGATATTCAAAGAGCATTAAACAGCAAATTTGGAATATTAAAGACAGGCAGATAAATAAGTTGAGAATAAAGTATTGAGAAAGCAGTTAAGGTTTCTATTTTCTGGATTAACTTTTATTACTAATTAATTTAATCATGCAAGATTTAATTTCATGGCAAACTATATGTGACTAGGCCCTAATTCCTTAGACCTTCCTAGTCTCCTCTAAAATTCATTAACTGCCAATTCCTTGGTCAATTAATTCTAATTAGAGGGTGATGATCAATTTCTAGTTTATATGCCAAAAGAATCCTAATTATGCACAAATAAAGGGATTATATGCCACATATCCCGTTAAATACAAACAATTAAAAATTCAGTATAATATGTTTTCAAGCTGTTGTTCAAGTAAAGAGCTTTTTCAAGTTTTACAAGAACTTGTTTTCAAGCTGTTGTTCAAGTAAAGAGCTTTTCCAAGT
This sequence comes from Arachis duranensis, assembly GCF_000817695.3. Classification (NCBI taxonomy): domain Eukaryota; kingdom Viridiplantae; phylum Streptophyta; class Magnoliopsida; order Fabales; family Fabaceae; genus Arachis; species Arachis duranensis. The sequence continues at coordinate 55,470,727 of NC_029780.3, read as the reverse complement.
TTTACAAGAACTCAATTAGAACATGGTTATACTTCCGTTCCACCCATATTCATAAAATAAAGAACGAAAACAATTATTGAAATATAAATCAAGACATGAATTAAATTAAAAAGATCAAACGAATCAATCCATGAAAATAGACAGAGCCCCTAACCTTAACAATGGAGGATTAGTTGCTCATGGTTCAGAGAAGAAAAATAAGGGTTCTAGTAAAAATATCTGTGTAAATCTACTGCCTTCCAATCTAATGGCATGTAAATTCCTATTTATAACTAATCCTAATAAATTTAAAATCTAATTATCTAAATTTAAAAATAATATCTTTTCCTAAAAGATAAGATTTGAATTTAAATTCGAATTAATTAACAGATATTTAGCTGATGTGTGGGGACCACTTGAATTGTCCATTCTGCAGCTTCTAATCTGTGCTTTCTGGGCTGGAAAATGGGTCAAAATGAGGCCCAAAATCCATGTCAACGATTTCTATAAATTCTGCAGATCGTGCATGTCACGCGACCGCGCCGTCCATGCGTTCGCGTCATCCAGCGTTTTTCCTTGCCACGCGTACGCATCATCTACGCGTTCGCGTCACTCGTGCAGATTCCAATCCACGCGCTCGCGTCAGGCACGCGTTCGTGTCGCTGTGATTTTCTCCATTTCGCGTGGACGCGTGAGTCATGCGTCCGCATCGCTTCTCTGCAGAAACTTCATCCAATCCATCTGAATGCTACCTAAAATAAATAAAATTGCACAAAACTCAAAATAGCATCCATAGTGGCTAAAACATAATTAATTCTTAATTAAACTCAACAAATTAAATGCAAATTCACTAGGAAAAGATAGACAAGATGTTCACGCATCAGAATACATAATGTTTTATACTGGTATTGTTGAGACGTTATGCACCTGGCAGGGACTATCGATTAATCCCACCTGTCGAGGTTGCGACGGTGGCGTAAGGGCGGTGGTTAGTCCCGCTTACATTGAGATATGGGGTCTGTGACTGAGTATCCCGCTCGCATCCTTTTGGAATCACAAGAGTGTGCACATGCACTATATTCCTGGACCGTATGCCGAGCACGATATCCCTGGGGGTACCCATTTTATTCATGACCGAAAGGCAATATTCCCATGGGAATGTGTCAGGTTGGCAGTTGAACTGACAATGTGATATCCCAGCCAAATAGGACAGGCATTCATCATGTGCGTACTCTATATGTTTGTTTATTTTGCCGACTTGCATTGTTTGCCTAATTGTATAACATGTTTAATTGCTTCTTGCTTTACTTGCTATACATGATAATTACTTGTGGTTTACTTGTATGAATTACTTATGTTTTTTACTGGGATTGAGAAGGTTCAGTAGGCGGTGGTGATGGGATTGCATGGCCGTTAGGCTGGCGAAAGCTGTGGAACAGCAGTGTAAATGTTAAATTAGAAATCTCCTAAGTTAGATGACCTGTTTAAGGATTTATCTACTTGTTTTATAAGCTTGAATACTATGCTTGATGTGAAGTTCTAGGATTGCCTCTGGCGTCCCGAAATCTTATATCCTACATTACTGGGTACTATTACCATACTGAGAATCTCCGGTCATACCATATTCTGTTGTTGTTTTTCAGATGCAGGTCGTAACCCACCTCGGTGAGTTACGTGATGGTGACAGAGTGGAGGATTCTTATCCTATTTTGGATCTTTTGTTTAGTACTCTCACTTTTGTATTTATATTTTCCTTAGAGGCTTACTTTGAGAATTCTGCTATGTCTGTATACACTAGTCGGGCTTAAACTCCGCAGGCTGCGGACTCTCTATGCCTATTATACTCATATATCTACATATGCTTTGTTATCTTGTATCTATGATATATATATATATAAGCCTTAGAATTGCCGTGAACTTTAATTATGCTTTGCTTTACGACATGAGGTAAGACTTAGGGTAATTAGGGTGTTACAGAGGGCTGCCAGAGGTAGAGAGAGAAGAGAGAAAGAGAAATGAGAAGGTTAGAGAGAGTGTGTGTTTCGAAAATGAGGGAGAAAGTTCGTGTTTTGAATTTAGGGCAAGTTTAATAGCGAATAAATCCGACATGCAAGTCACCAAAACGCAGCATTCAACTAATTAAGTTTACCGGCGAATTTTTCCTCTAATAAATTCCACGCTAAATGTTACGCCTATTTTTCCCGTTTTTCTTCTATTTATTTCTACGAATTTACTGTTAGAAAAGAAAATTCGTCGGTAATGATTTGATCTGACACCTAAACTGTCGGTAAATCTACCAGTAAAACCGATGCTAATGTAAGACACTAAATTCAAAGAGACTCACTATTTTTCTTGTAGTATACATATTTAGTCTTCACAAAATTTTAATATTTATTATAAAATTTGATTATTTTATTATAAAATATTTGCTATTATATTATAAAAAATTAATTATTTTATGAATTATTTATTGTTCTATTATGATAATTTAATTTTTCTATTATAAAATATTTGTTATTCTAATTTAATTTTTATTTTCATTATTTTGTATGTCAACTCATAACTAATGTAATTTACAAAGCTATACGTTTCTATTTGAATAATGACTTTTTATATTTCTGCAATTTTAAATAGACGTTAAAAAATTTTGAAATATGATTATTCATAAACAAAGAGATTAAATGATAACAAATT
>NC_029780.3:55466157-55466842 GCF_000817695.3 Arachis duranensis | reverse complement strand
ATAAATGTAATAAAAAATTATTATGAAAAAAGTTATTTTTTATTTTTTTATAAACATTTAAATAAATTTTTAAAAAGTTATAATTTAATTTTAAAAATTATCAAAAGTTTAAAAACATAACTTTTGAAATTTTCCAACCCGATCCTTAATCAATTACCATACTTAAGGAGTCGCTACTCGCTATTGATATTTTATCAGAAAATTCTTATTGTACACACAAATTTATCACTTCATTTTTTAACTTGCAAATAAAAGTGATAGATTCCATAAATGAACGAAAATATCTATAATAAAATAGAGATTTATCATTTTTATATACATATATACCGCAAAAAATTGATCATATAAACGTGAGTGTATAACAAAATTTGACTATTCAATATTAAAAATCTTATATGCATAACAAAATTTAGCTATAAAATTAATTATTATGTATTTATATATATTTATGTATATTAGTTTATAAATTTTTAATATATATTATATATTTTATTAAATATTTTATATAAATAATTAATTCAATAACTAATTTTTAGTAAACTAGATATTAGATATTAACTTCAGAAAAATTCATTTTAATTCGGTATTAAATTGAATATTTGATTTGATAAGAGAAGAGCAGGTAGGGAAGTTTTAGAAATTAGAATTGGGACCCAAAGGCGCACATGCCCTATTTTAAGTGTTG
>NC_029780.3:55465715-55466060 GCF_000817695.3 Arachis duranensis | reverse complement strand
AGCAAATTAATTGCAAAGGTCAAATTGACCTCAAACTTATCCTTATTCCATCCCTTACACACACTCCAATGGCAAGCAATGGTGTGGGTCATACCTTCCAAGCCCCAACTTGTATGACGCTTCATCATTGGGATTTTTTCTTTCCTCCCTTTTTCGATTGAGGGTCCTCCTTGCAAGATTCTCTCAAAATGAATAATCATAACCATACAAAAATTGACTAATTAACTATCATATAAAAATATATATTCAATATTAATAAAAATAATTTGATTATATCATTGAAAAAAGTTATTCTAATTTGAATCGTTGATTATTTGGTTTATAATTGCTCTTTTACTATTTTCC
>NC_029780.3:55463379-55465694 GCF_000817695.3 Arachis duranensis | reverse complement strand
TATCTTTTTTAATTAGATTTTTTTAGTTAGAGTTTGACATAATACTTTTGGAAAATTTTCAAATGATCCGGTCACTTTTATTGGAACTCTGAAGTGCCATGTATGATAAGGTAATAGGTCAAAATTTTGTATTGTAGCAGATTGTGTAATATCCATTATGTCCCTGGAAAAAATCGAAAAGTGACCATAGGGGTAGGTAACTGGCATGAGTTGCAACAAAAAATGAAAACAGCTGATCTAAAATATGGCTCCACGAGCCTTTTTTGGTCGGAGATGCAGTGGGCTTTAGAAGAGCAAACCGGACGGAATGGGGTAAGGTTAAATCATTTTGGTTAACAAAGAGGAAACGTTGTCGTTTCCAAAATCTCCAATGACCAAGGTTAGGGTGAGCAGGCACGGGTGGAGTCTTGGAAGCTTCCCTAATCCGTCATCGTGTTGCTTTTCTGTGGTTGCGTTCCTGGACAGTGTGTCCCTCAAGTTGTGTCAGGTGTAGCACGGCGGTTCTGGGTGTCGCATGCGAGCCGTATCGTCGGCGTCAGATAGCTCATTCCATCACGCCGGGAGCAGCAGATTTGTATATAAAGGTAGGGATTCACAAGTGCCGTTTCATCGTCGTGGTGCGGGGTCTTCATCCTCCGAAGGTCAAGAGCCCATTTCCTGCGGTATATTTCTGGACAGTAGCTATAGAAGAAACAATCTCCGGTCGTTGGGGCGGTGGGAGTTGATGTCGTTTTGCCTCTGTCGTAAGTCCAATCGGTCATCAAGAGTCGCCGTTAGTAGGGTCGAGGTCAGCTGAGCGTGCTTGTGCCATGTTTATTTATAGAAATTTGTTCCGTGAGGTGAGTTAGCAGCTGTGGCTCCATAAATTTACATCGCACTGCATCTGCCCTCAATATTAATATACCCCTTGTTACTTTTCAGCTCACCGTTTGACCAAGTTTAGGAAAGACCTTACACCGTCCCTCTGTGCTTTTATAACAAAATAATTCCAATAAATCTACACCTTCTACATTTTTAATTATATATCTCAACGGCACTGTACCATGGTACTTTAGAGTTCCAGTAAAGGTGACTGGATCATTTGAAAACTTTCCAATACTTTTTTACCTATGAGAGAATACAAGTATTTTTTTACCTATTAAGTATTTTAACATATTATTTTGAAGTTTCATAAAATTTATAGGTATAAAAAGAAATTTAGTTATATAAAGATCTTTTATCGATTATTTTTTAATTGTTAGTATAAAATATAAGGACTACTACTAGAAAGTATTTTTGTTTTTTTACATGTCTAATTTATAATTAAGTAAATGCTATGGTGCTTAAGTTATGGTGTCTAACTTACTAAAAAAAATAAAGAAATAATATTTAATAAATTTTAACTATTTTACTTTTATTTTATATATTTTATTTTTTACCTATAAAAACAAGTTAGATAATTTAGGCACAACAATAAAAGACACCATAAAATTCACCTTATAATTATTAATTAACGTATATTATAATATTTATTCCCTTTTGTTTTCCTAATTTAAATGTGACCGTTACATTATTCAATCATAATTATTGATCACAAACACAAGGTGACTACTTGAAATGCTGCAACAACAACGTACGGCACACTATCATGATGAATTGATGAAGTCAAATTCGCAAAAGCAAATTAAAGAAGAGAGAGAGAGGGTGGTGTGGTGTGTTCTGTTCCCATGTCCTCAAACATGATGGGTGGTTAGGGTGTGTCTCAGTTGATTTGTGTGCATAGATTCTAATCCTGTCTTTTCAACTCTGCTTTACGGGTAAAGGGTCCTCACACTTTTTCTTTCTTTTTTTTTTATTTTCCTTTTCCTTTTCCTTTTTTCTTTTCCTCCTTTAGAAAATGCTTGATTCACCTTCGTTTTCACTGTGCATTAAGTTGTGGCTTGATGTTTTTTTTTGGTCAGATGGATTAGACAGTTCCTAATCCTAGACATTATTCATGTATTACACATCTACACAATATACTCACACACACTACATGAGTTCATTTAAGGATTCATATTTCTTCTCCTAGGATTTGAACTCGGATGCAGCTACTTGCGAGGCAGCAGATCCTGCCACTAGCCCAAGCCTTGCCTGCGTGGCTTGATGTTTGAAACATAAAAGTACTTTGAATTTTTTGTTTTAAATTTTTTTGGTTATGTTTTGTTTGTGAATGCAAATTTAATTTTGTACTCTTATCCACGTTAAGTAATTAGTTGAATCATTAATTGTAAAAATTTATTTTGTTTGTACAGATTTTATCTTTTATATATGTTATTATTTTGTTTATAGAATTT
>NC_029780.3:55452480-55463238 GCF_000817695.3 Arachis duranensis | reverse complement strand
AAAGTAATTTTAATTAAAATTATTTAAATAATATTCATTTTATTAAAATTAATTTTAGTATAAAATTACTATATATAAATATAATACAAATTTATTTCTATCTAAAATTAATCCTATAAAATTAAGTTCATTCAAATTTTAATAGATGTCATTCTAAACACATACAAATTCATATTTCTATATAGTTAAATATTAGAGTAGATTAAACGTTTTATCAATTGAAATATTTATAAATTACTAAAAAACTGTTTTTTAGGGTTTTAAGAGTTTTTTAGGATTTTTTTGAATTTACTAGAATTTTTTAGAGTTTTTTATGGTTTTTTAGGGTTTTTAGGCTTTTTTTATGGTTTTCTAGGGTGTTTTAGGATTTTCTAAGTTTTTTAGAGTTTCTAGGATTTTTTAGGATTTTTATAGTTTTCTATGGTTTTTACGGTTTTCTAGGATTTTTTAATACTTTCTAAGGTTTTCTATGGTTTTTAGAGTTTTTTATGATTTTTTAGGGGTTTTTAGGGTTTTCTAGGGTTTCTAGGATTTTTTTTAGAATTTTCTAGGGGTTTTTAGGGTTATTAGAGTTTTTTAAGATTTTTTTTGGGTTTTCTAGAGTTTTTTAGAGTTTTCTTGGATTTTTGTGATTTTCTAGGATTTTTTATGGTTTTTTAGGGTTTTTAGGATTTTCTAGGGTTTTTAGAGTTTTTTAGGATTTACTAGGATTTTTTATTTTCTAGAGTTTTTTAGAGTTTTTTAGGATTTTTTAGGGTTTTTGGGAGTTTTAGGATTTTCTAGGGTTTTTTAGGATTTTCTAGGTTTTTAGGGTTGTTTAGAATTTCCTAGGATTTTTTTTTTGGGTTTTGTAAAGTTTTTTTTATAGTTTTTTAGGATTTTTTTTAGGGTTTTTTAGGATTTTCTAGCGTTTTCTAGGGTTTTCTAGGGTTTCTAGGGTTTTCTAGGGGTTTTTATGGTTTTTTAGGATTTTCTAGGTTTTCCTAGGATTTTTTGGGATTTTTAGAGTTTTTTAGAGTTTTCTAGGATTTTTTTGGGATTTTTAGAGTTTTTTAGGGTTATCTAGGTTTTTCTAGAATTTTTAAAGTTTTCTAGAGTTTTTATGGTTTTCTAGAATTTTTTATGGTTTTCTAGGGTTTTTAGGGTTTTCTAGGATTTTTAGAGTTTTCTAGGATGTTTAGGATTTACTAGGAATTTTTTAGGATTTTTCTAGAGTTTTTTTAGAGTTTTTTAGGGTTTTTTCAGGGTTTTTAGGGTTTTCTAGAGTTTTTAGGATTTTCTATGATTTTTTTTAGGGTTTTTGAGTGTTCTGAAGGGTTTTTAGGGTTTTCTAGAGTTTATTAGAGTTTTCTAGGACTTTTTAGGGTATTTATATTTTTTTAGGGTTTTCTAGGGTTTTTAGGATTTTTTAGAGTTTTCTACGATTTTTTATGGTTTTCTAGGGTATTTTAGAGTTTTCTATGATCTCTTTTGGATATTCTAGAGTATTTTAGAGTTTTCTAGGGTTTTTAGGATTTTATAGGATTTTTAGGATTTTATAGGATTTTTAGGTTTTTAGGATTTTCTAGGGTTTTTAGAGTTTTCTAGGATGTTTAGGGTTTTCTTGGATTTTTGGATTTACTAGATTTTTTTGGGTTTTCTAGAGTTTTTTAGAGTTTCCTTCGGTTTTTTAGGGTTTTCTAAGGTTTTAGAGTTTTTACGATTTTCTAGAATTTTTTGTTTTCTAGAGTTTTTTTCGAGTTTTTTTAGGATTTTTAGGGTTTTCTAGAGTTTTTTAAAATTTTCTAGGGTTTTTTATGGTTTTCTAGGGTTTTTTAGGATTTCCTAGGGTTTGCTAGGATTTTTTTGCATTTTCTAGAATTTTTTAAAGTTTTCTAGGGTTTTTTAGGGTCTTTTAGTTTTTTATGGTTTTTAGGATTTTTTAGGGTTTTTAGGGTTTTTAGGGTTTTCTAAAGTTTTCTAGGGGTTTTTATGGTTTTTCAAGATTTTTTATAACTTTCTAGGGTTCTAAGGATTTTTTAGGGATTTTTAGGGTTTTTAGAGTTTTTTAACGTTTTCTAGGATTTTTTTTGTTTTCTAGAGTTTTTAGAATTTTCTAGGATTTTTAGGGTTTTTATGATTTTTTATGATTTTTAGGATTTTCTAGGGTTGTTAGGATTTTCTAGGGTTTTTAGTGTTTTCTAGTGTTTTTTGGATTTTTTTAGGATTTTGTAGGATTTTTTTGGGTTTCCTAGAGTTTTTAGTGTTTTCTAGGGTTTTTAGGATTTTTAGGGTTTTTCAGGGTTTTCTAGAATTTTTATGGTTTTCTAGGTTTTTTATGGTTTTCTAGGATTTTTAGAATTTTCTTGGGTTTTTAGAGTTTATTAGGATTTACTAGGGTTTTCCAGGATTTTTAGAGTTTTCTAGTATTTTTAGGGTTTTTTACGGTTTTTTAGGATTTTCTAGATTTTTTTTCGATGTTCTTGAGTTTTTAAGAGTTTTCTCGGGTTTTTCAGGTTTTTTAGAATTTTGTTGGGTTTTCAGAATTTTTTAGGATTTAGTAGGATTTTTTGGGTTTTCTAAAGTTTTTTAGAGTTTTCAACGATTTTTTAGGATTTTTTTAAGGTTTGTAGGTTTTTTTTTAGAATTTATAGGGTATTTTGGGTTTTCTAGGGTTTTTATGGTTTTCTAGGATTCTTTTATGGTTTTTTAGGGCTTTTAGAGTTTGTCTAGGTTTTTAGGAATCACTAAATTTTTTTTGGATTTTCTGGTATTTTCTAAGGGTTTTTAAAGTTTTTCAGGGTTTTTTAAGGGTCTAAGGGTTTTCAAGGATATTTTAGGATTTTCTAGGATTTTTAGGATTTTTTAAGGTTTTCTATAGTTTCTTAAAGTTTTCTAGAGTTTTTACGATTTTTTAGGATTTTTTATTGTTTTCTAGGGTTTTTAGTTTTTTCTAGGGTTTTTAGGATTTTTTGGGATTTTATAGGCTTTTTAGGGTTTTCTAGGATTTTTAGGGTTTTCTAAAGTTTTCTAGGGTTTTTAGAGTTTTCTAGGGTTCTTTAGGGTTTTTTAGGATTTTTAGGGTTTTCTAGGATTTTTAGGGGTTTATAGGGTTTTAAGGATTTTTACGATTTTCTAGGGTTTTTAGGGTTTTCTAGGGGTTTTAGGGTTTTCTATGATTTTTTATAGTTTTCTAGGATTTTTAGGATTTTTTAGGATTTCCTATGATTTTTTTTTTGTTTTCTAGAGTTTTTTTTATAGCTTTGTAGGATTTTTAATGGTTTTTTAAGGTTTTCTAGGTTTTTAGAGTTTTCTAGGGTTTTCTAGGATTTTTAGGGTGTTCTAGGATTTTCAAGGGTTTTTAGGATTTTTTAGGATTTTCTAGGGATTTTTAGGATTTTCTAGGATTTCCTAGGATTTTTTGGGGTTTTTTAGAGTTTTCTTGGGTTTTTTGGCGTTTTTAGGTTATCTAGGGTTTTCTAGAGTTTTTTAAAGTTTTCTAGGGGTTTTACAGTTTTCTAGGGGTTTTTATGCTTTTCTAGGATTTTTAGGGTTTTTAGAGTTTTTTAGGATTTACTAGGATTTTTTTTTTGGTTTTTTAGAGTTTTTTAGTTTTCTATGGTTTTTTAGAATTTTTTAGAATTTTTAGGATTTTCTAGAATTTTTAGGGATTTCTATGGTTTTTAGGATTTTTTAGGGTTTTCTAGAGTTGTTTAGAGTTTCTAGGGTTTTTAGAATTTTTTGGGTTTTTTAGAGTTTTTTAGTGTTTTCTATGGTTTTTTTAGAATTTTTTAGGATTTTTAGGGTTTTCTAGAATTTTTAGGGATTTCTATGGTTTTTAGGAATTTTTAGGGTTTTCTAGAGTTTTTTTAGAGTTTTCTAGAGTTTTTAGGGTTTTTAGATTTTTCTAAGATTTTTAATGTTTTCTAGGGTTTTTAGTATTTTAGAGTTTTCTAGGGTTTTTAGGATTTTTTTAGAATTTCTAGAATTTTCTTGGATTTTCTAGATTTTTTCTAGATTTTTATGATTTTCTAGGGTTTTTTTAGGATTATTTGGGTTTTCTAAGGTTTTTAGGACTTTCTAGAGTTTTCTAGGATTATTAAAGTTTTTTAAGATTTTCTAGGATTTTTTTGGATTTTTAGGATTTTCAAGGATTTTTTGGATTTTCTAGGATTTTTAGGATTTTTTAAGGTTTTTTTAGGGGTTTTAGGGCTTTTTAGAAGTTTTTAGGTTTTTTTAGGTTTTCTAGAGTTTTTTAGAGTTTTCTAGGGTTTTTTAGGGTTTTTAGAGTTTCCTAAAAAACCTAGAAAACTCTAAAAACTCTAGAAAATAAAAAAACCTACTTAATCCTAAAAAACCCTAAAAACCTTAGAAAACTATAAAAAAAACCTTAGAAAACCATAAAAACCCTAGAAAACTTTAAAGAACTCAAGAAAACTCTAGAATCCCCTAAAAACCCTAGAAAATCCTAAAAAAAACTCTAAAAACCCAAGAAAATGCTAAAAACCTAAAAAACCTGAAAAACCCAAGAAAACTCTAAAAAACTCTTGAAAACAAAAAAATCCTAGAAAATCCTAAAAAGTCCTAAAAACCCTAGAAAACCCTAAAAAAACCCTAAAAATACGAGAAAACTTTAAAAAAACTCGAGAAAGCAAAAAAAATCCTAGAGAATCCTAAAAAACCCTTAAAAAAAACCCTAGAAAAACCCTAAAAAACAAAAAAAAATCCTAGAAAAAATCCTAGAAAACCATAAAAATCCTAGGAATTCCTGAAAAATCGAGAAAACCCTAGAAAACATTAGGAAACTCTAAAAACCCTAGAAAACCCTAAAAATCCGAAAAAACTTTAAAAAACTCGAGAAAACAAAAATAAATCCTAGAGAATCCTAAAAAACCTTAAAAACCCTAGAAAACCCTAATAATCCTAGAAAATCCTAAAACTCTAGAAAACCCAAAAAATTCTAAAAACCCTAAAAAACCCTAAAAACCCTGAAAAACCCGAAAAAAACCCTAAAAACTTTAAAAAACCCTGAAATACTCTAGAAAACTCTAAAAATCCTCTAAATCCTAAAAAACCCTAAAAAACCCTAGAAAACTCTAAAAACTCTATAAAACCAAAAAAAATCCTAGAAAATTGATAAACCCCGTTTTGACGGTTTATCTTGTATTGATTTTAAGAGATTTTATCACCTTTTACCCACATTTATCCATTGAATTAGCATAGTTTTGTGATTGTCTCCTTATTTGTGCTTAGATGTGAAAACATGCTTTTTAGAACTTAAAATAGCTAAATCTAACTCTCCTTGATTCCATTAGATGCCTTGATATGTTTGTTAGTGATTTCAGATTGAAAAGGGCTAGGAATGGATCAAAAGAGTGAAGAGGGAAAGCATGCAAAGTGAAGAAATCATGAAAAGTCAAAGAAGTTGAACTCACCCATGGACGCGCGCGCGCACCTGGCGCTTGCGCGCACCTTGCGAATCACCCCATGGACGCGTACGCGTGCTGTGCGCGTACGCGTCGGTGCTGGTTTATGATTTTTAATGAAAACGTGACCAACGAATTCTCAAGGGTTGTGGGGCCCAATCCCAACCAACTTTGGCGCCTAAACTGCTATTTAAAGCCAAGGATTGAAGAGCAAAAGGAGATTAGTTCATTCACACTCATAAGGATTAGTTTAGAAGTAGTTTCTAGAGAGAGAAGCACTTTCCTTTATTTAGTAAGGGTTAACTAAGTGGTAGCAATGAACAATTCTCACCACAATTGAGAAGGATAACTAGGATAGAACTTCTAATTTTCATACCTTGCCAAGAGCCTTTTATAGTTGTTCGTTTATTTTCATTGCCATTTACTTTTCATGCTTCTTATCCAAAACCCCAAAACACATTTCTAACCAATAACAAGGCACTTTATTGTAATTCCTAGGGAGAACGAACTGAGGTTTGAATACTTTGGTTTATAAAATTAGGGGTTTGTTACTTGTGACAAACAATCTTTTGTATGAAAGGATTTTTGATTGGTTTGGAAACTATACTTGCAACGAGAATTCATTTGTGAAATTCTATACCGTCAAAAATCCGTTCATCACTCAGCTCGCAAAGTTAAAACCGGCTAGAGCATATAGGCGCCGTTGCCGGGGAGTTGCAATGGTGTTATGTTATTGGTTATTGTATATATGTGAATAGTGTGAATATCTTGCTTTTTTCTTTAATTGCTAGTTGTAGAGTTTTGTTTCTCTTGTTTTCTATTAGCTTTTGATTTTTATTTTCTCTTGCTACCATGAATTCTCACTTTGGCTATGAGTGTGATTACAACTAGGTTGTAGGAAATGAGAACTTCAATGAGAATGTGTATCAAGAATGGGACAATCAAAGGTGGGAGGAGCCATATGCATATGATCAATCTTCTTGGCAAAAACCTCCACCAATGCACTATGAAGAAGAGCCATTCTATGATGCATATCAATCCAATGGCTATGGTGAATCTCCTTGTGACTTTCAAGAACCACCACCATATGCCTATGAACCATATCCTCAGCATAACTCTCAACCATACTCACAAGCCCCTTCTTACCAACCACCTTCATATGACCCTAATCCATATCCATCCTACCAACAACCATATGAGCCATATGAACCACATATAGAGCCACCACAATTCCAACATCAACATTTTCAAGAGCCACCTCCTCCATATGATTACCAAGATGAACCACCTTCAATAAATGAAAATTTTCAACCACAAGATGAATTCTACTTTCCACCACAACCTCCCATGGAAGAATACTCATGTCCTTCAATCCAAGAGCCCTATGATCCTACTCATGATATCCAAGCGGACCAAGAGTCAAGGGATCATCTCAAGGAAGCATTGGATCAATTTCAAGCAACCATGGAGTGTGTTATGCAACAAGTGGAAAGAATGGAAAACATTGAACCACCACAACTCTACCAAGAAGAACCACCTTCCTACTATGAACCCTTCCCCCAAAATGATGAACCCTTCCATCCACCCCAATCTCTAATGGATGAAACCCTTGGTGTTCTTGTTCAAGGGCAAGAGGAGATGAAAAGGGATGTGCAAAATTTTATGGCCGCCTTGGATGTGGTAACAAATCAATTAGCATTCCAATGCTTGAACACTCAAGGAACTCCCATGGCTACATGTGGAGAGTCAAATGAAGAACATAGCATGAAGGAGAGATTGGAAACTCCGGTGAAAAATGAAGGAAGTTGCTTTGTATTGGAATAATTGGAGGAAGCTTTAATTGTTGAAGACAAGGAAGAAGCGGTAGAAGACTTGGGAGATGCGGAGCCTCCATGGGAACATAGAGTTGAAGAAAACCCCTCCAAGATGATTGAAATTGATGCTAGGGAGAAAAGTGCACATCTTCCAAGGCATATTCCATATGAAGAATCGGATGAGATAGAGCAAGAATTGAGTTCCCATGGCAATGAAAAGCAAGCATCAAGTCCTAGTGGTGGAAAATCCTTTGAACTTGAAGAACCTTCTCCCGGTGCATTTGGAAATGTTGTGGAGGTAAACTTCTTTCACCCTCCCAATTATAGTTTGATTAAGGGAAAAGGCTTAGATAGTATTAATGAACAAATGATTGAATTAGAGAAATCTTGTGAAGAGGTGGAAGTCCTTAGAAATAGAAGGATGGGAGTGGAATACGCTTTGTCAAGATCGTTGGAAGCATCTTGGCCTAGGTTGTCATCTACTCCTTCACTTGAGTGGGTAAAATTCATTTCTATTAGTTTTATTGTCCCACTTGAGTATGGCTTGCTTGAAACGGATGGTCAACTTAGGATGCTTTGTGGGATGAAGCGTAAGCAAAAGATGTTTCGTGGTTGGCGTTGCAAATCAAGGCTCATTTTGTTTGATACTTCAAGAGTTGAATACAAAGGTGGGAATAGTGCTCAAATAGATGGGTCTAAGAGGATTGTTGGCCACTATATAGAGAATTCATCTTACTCACCACCCGGATGGACTAATAATGATGATCAACTTCAAGACGGGTGTGAAAATAAAGTGTGGGACCCCGGATCACAAGAAGAGGATCAACTTTGGGAGCCCCAAGCTTGTGAAGAACTCCATCAAGACTTAGCTCAATCCATGAAGAATCTTGGGGCACAATGGAGAACCAAGCATTGGTGGGAGTTCCAAGATGAATTCAAGAACAAGCCACCTTGAGAGGAGCTCCCCATAAGTCCAACTTAAGGACAATAAACAAAAGTGCTTGGTGGGAGACAACCCACCATGGTAAAATCCTTTCATTTTCTCTTTTGTACATATTGATAGAATTAGTTTAAATTCATGTTTTGATTAGTTAGTTGAGTATATTCGGTAGTATAATATGTTAAATAAGATTTTATGGTATTTTGGTAGCTGTTTGGAGCTTTGGAATGCTTAGATTGGTGCAAAAACATAGGAAAATTTTGAAAAACAGAGCACCATCCGCGCGTACGCGCACTGCGTGCGTACGCGCACTTTAAGCATTTTCGACCACTTACGCGCACGCGTACATGGCGCGCGCGCGTAGATGCAGAAGTTCCACTCCCAGCCAACAAACCCGAGGGTTAGGCCTTCACTGTGCGAACGTTGAGCCCCAGGCCCAACATCATCCGCGCGTACGCGCCCATCATGATGAATTCGCAATGCACGCGCGAGCGCACATGCCGCGCGCGCGTCGATTATGCTACCTGCACTCCTGGTACTTTTACCAGAGTGTTGTGCTAACTCTGGGCCAACATTGAGCCGCTGGCCTAGCTAGCCACCCACGCAGACGCGCACTGTACGCGTCCGCGCCCATGCCCACATCCCCATCTACGCGTTAGTGCACTGTACGCGTTCGCGCCTCCCTCTCTGTTGCACCACCCGCGCGCGCGCCATGTGTGCTTACGCGTGGATGTCCTTTCTTCCATCCATTTCTCTTCTTCTCCTCTTTCCATTTCTTTCCTCCTTCTTTCTTCTTTCCTTCTTCTACCCCTCATCCAACACTTCCAAACACCATGGATAACCCTTTATATTAGTTAGTTAATTAGTTAGTTAGTTAGTTTGTTAGTTAGTTCTAGTTTAGTTTTCATTTTATTTTCTCCATTTTCATTATAAGTGTTGGCTTATTGATCTTGTTTACTATGCATTGCTGCCTCCTTATTGCCTAAATGCTATTTTAGCATGAATGTTTTTAGATAATCTTTGTTGGATTCTATGTTTGAGGTTATATTTTGCTACTTGGTTTTGAGTTTTTTTATGCTTACCTTTTGAAAAATACCAAGTGATGAGAATTGCCTTCGAGCTTGTAACTCTTCTTGAATCACATGATTTGGCCACCATGTAATTTGAATCATTTTCCTCGATTAGGCATCCTCTTGATGGATGATGTTATGCATTTACCTTAATGCATTGTATTTCATGATCATATGCATCCATATGTTTTAGCTTGAATGCTTCCATGCTTCTTTAATGCTTGTTTTACCTTACAAGTTTACTTAAAGCATCTCAAGCACACTAGGATAAGTGAAGTGCATGCTTCTTTTGTGACAAAACTTTTATGCTAATGTGTGTTTTAAACCGCGCAATTTAGAATTCACACGCCTAATATTTCTTAATGTCACACTAACTCACTCACTCAATTCTAGTGATTTACCTCATTCCAACAATTATGCTTCCTTGCTTTTGTTTTCCCATCTTATGGTGTTATATTTTTGTTTTTCATGAAAAATGCACCACAAGCAAACATGGAAGCAAGACTAAGAACACACAGCAACTCGGAGAGTCGCCGTACCCCCTTACTCATCTTTGAGTGCACCGAGGACGGTGCAAACTTTTAAGTGTGGGGAGGTCGTCCGACCGGTCGGCGATTTTGGGTGACAAAATTCTAATCCCAACACTTTTGCATTTTATTCTAGGATTTTAGGATTTTTACTTGCATTTTCTTAATTTTTGCATATGTATACACAATAAGCTTAGTCAAAATAATGAAATTTTTCAAGATTTCTATCTATAGGGCACCAATTGATTTGAGTGAAAACTTTTCATTAAACTTGCTTGAATTATATATCTTGTGGATCATGTTTTTGAGCTAAGAACACAAGCAAGTGAGTTTTGAGCCTAATGGTGTGGTTACATCTTATAACCACTTATTTTCCTTCTTGTGTGCATTATTCTTTTTTTATAATTGTAATCTTTGATTTGTTTGATTCTTTATGTCCATTATTTTGTGTATTCATGCATTTATATGATTGAGGCCATCATTTCATTAGCTCACTTACCCAAATAGCCTTACCTTTTATCAACCTTTGTTAGCCAATTTTGAGCCTACGATTAACCCACTTGGTTCTTTAATTTAGCACATTACAAGCCTAAAGCGGAAAATAATAAATGTCCTTAATTTGGATCTTTGATTAGCTTAGGCAAGTGTGTGTGAGTATCATTCAAGTGTGGGAACCTTGGGACATTGGGTGAATAAAAGGGTAGTTTTGTATTTTTATTGGAAGTATGGGAATTGGGTACATGCTCATATATTGATCAAATGTAAAACCTTATGCTTAAAAGTATAGAAACATAGAAAGAAAAAAAAATGAGAAAAACAAAAGAAAAAGAAAAGAAAAAAAAAAAAAAGAAAAAGAAAGAAAAAGAAGAAAAATAAAGAAATAAAAAGGGGACAAAATGCCCCAAAGCAAAGTGTAGCTCAATAAAATCGATGCATAAGTGTTGTGAAATAAAAAGGGACACATGAGTATGCGAAAAAGTGAAAAATGGGTAGTTAGGTTAG
>NC_029780.3:55450714-55452458 GCF_000817695.3 Arachis duranensis | reverse complement strand
TTATTTTTCAACTTTTTGGTAAAAAGATTATTTTTTTGTTTCAAAATTTAAAAATAAAAAGTTTTCATCTTTTTTTCTTGTTTTTCTAATATTTCTGGACTTTATTTTATTTTTTTATTTTAAATAAAAAATTTAATTTTTAAATTTAAAAATTCAAAAAAATAAAAAATTTTGCCTTTTGAAATCCTAATTTTTTTCAAAATTTTTTTTTAATTTTTTTTTTCACTGGATAGTGCTATTTTTTTACAGATATAGAATAAATTAGTTTCAAAAATTTAAACTTTTTAAATTTTGTTGATTGGATATTTTTGAAAATATTTATTTTACAACTTTTTGATAAAAAGATTATTTTTTAGTTTCAAAATTTAAAAATAAAAAGTTTTCATCTTTTTTTCATGTCTTCCCAATATTTCTGGAGTTTATTTTATTTTTCAATTTTAATTAAAAAATTTAATTTTTAAATTTAAAATTTTGAAAAAATAAAAAATTATCCTTTGAAATCCTAAAATTTTTTTTAAGAATTATTTTTATTCACCGGATTGAACTATTTTTTCACAAATATATAATAAATTAGTTTTAAAAATGTAAACTTTTTAAATTTTTGTTGATTGGATATTTCAAAAAATCTTTATTTTTCATCTTTTTGATAGAAAGATTACTTTATTAGTTTCAAAATATAAAAATAAAAAGTTTTCATCTGTTTTTCTTGTCTTCCTAATATTTTTTTACTTTATTTTATCTTTCTATTTTAAATAAAAAATTAAATTGTACAATTTAAAAAACTTCAAAAAAATAAAAAAAATTATCTTTTGAAATCTTAAATTTTTTTCAAGAATATTTTTTTATTCACCAGATAGTGCTATTTTTTCACAAATATAGAATGAATTAATTTTAAAAATTTAAAATTTTTAAATTTTTGTTGATTGGATATTTTTGAAAATATTTATTTTTAAATTTTTTTGGTAAAACGATTATTTTTTTAGTTTTAAATTTTAAATAAAAAGTTTTCATCTTTTTTTCTTGTCTTTCTAATATTTCTGGACTTTATTTTATTTTTCTATTTTAAATAAAAAATTTAATTTTTAAATTTAAATTTTCAAAAAATAAAAAATTGTCTTTTGAAATCCTAAATTTTTTTCAAAAATATTTTTTTATTCACCGGGTAGTGCTATTTTTTCACAAATATAGAATAAATTAATTTTAACAATTGAAACTTTTTAAATTTTTGTTGATTGGATATTTCTAAAAATCTTTATTTTTTAACTTTTTGATAAAAAGATTATTTTTTTAGTTTCAAAATTTAAAAATAAAAAGTTTTCATCTTTTTTTCTTGTCTTCCTAATATCTTTGGACTTTATTTTATTTTTCTAAAATAAAAAATTTAATTTTTAAAAAAATAAAACATTGTCTTTTGAAATCCTAAATTTTTTTTAAAGAATATTTTTTTATTCACCAGATAGTGCTATTTTTTTTAAAAGTATAAAATAAATTAGTTTTGAAAGTTTAAACTTTTTAAATTTTTATTGATTGGATATTTTTGAAAATCTTTATTTTTCAACATATTGGTAAAAAGATTATTTTTTTAATTTCAAAATATAAAAATAAAAAGTTTTCATCTTTTTTTGTCTTCCTAATATTGCTGGAGTTTATTTTATTTTTTAATTTTCAATAAAAAAAAAATTTAATTTTTAAATTTAAAAATTCATAAAAATGAACAATTTTGTCTTTTCAAATCCTAAATTTT
>NC_029780.3:55449008-55449933 GCF_000817695.3 Arachis duranensis | reverse complement strand
TTTATTCACCGGATAGTGCTATTTTTTCACAAATTTAGAATAAATTAGTTTTAAAATTTTAAACTTTTTAAATTTTTGTTGATTGGATATTTCTGAAAATCTTTATTTTTTAACTTTTTGATAAAAAGATTATTTTTTTAGTTTTAAAATTTAAAAATAAAAAGTTTTCATCTTTTTTTCTTGTCTTCCTATTATTTCTGGACTTTATTTTATTGTTCTATTTTAAATAAAAAATTTAATTTTTAAATTTAAATTTTCAAAAAAATAAAAAATTGCCTTTTGAAATCTCATAATTTTTTTCAAAATTTTTTTATTTTTTTATTCACTGGATAATGCTATTTTTTACAAATATAGAATAAATTAGTTTTAAAAATTTAAACTTTTTAAATTTTTGTTGATTGGATATCTCTGAAAATCTTTATTTTTAAAATTTTTGGTAAAAAGATTATTTTTTAAGTTTCAAAAATTAAAAATAAAAACTTTTCATCTTTTTTTTCTTGTCTTCCTAATATTTCTGAACTTTATTTTATTTTTCTATTTTAAATAAAAAATTTAATTTTTAAATTTAAATTTTCAAAAAAATAAAAAATTGTCTTTTGAAATCCAAAATTTTTTTTCAAGAATATTTTTTTATTCACCAGATAGTGCTATTTTTTCACAAACATAGAATAAATTAGTTTTAAAAATTTTAATTTTTAAATTTTTGTTGATTGGATATTTTTGAAAATCTTTATTTTTCAACTTTTTTATAAAAAGAGTATTTTTCTTTAGTTTAAAATTTTAAATAAAAAGTTTTCATCTTTTTTTCTTGTCTTCCTATTATTTCTGGACTTTATTTTATTGTTCTATTTTAAATAAAAAATTTAATTTTTAAATTTAAATTTTCAAAAAAATAAAAAATTGCCTTTTGAAATCTTAATTTTTT
>NC_029780.3:55448757-55448922 GCF_000817695.3 Arachis duranensis | reverse complement strand
TATTTTTTCACAAATATAGAATAAATTAGTTTTAAAAATTTAAACTTTTTAAATTTTTGTTGATTGGATATCTCTGAAAATATTTATTTTTAAAATTTTTGGTAAAAAGATTATTTTTTAAGTTTCAAAATTTAAAAATAAAAACTTTTCATCTTTTTTTCTTGT
>NC_029780.3:55448064-55448657 GCF_000817695.3 Arachis duranensis | reverse complement strand
AAATTTAAAAATTTAATTTTTTATTTAAAATTGAAAAATAAAATAATGTCCAGAAATATTAGAAAGACATGAAAAAAAGATAAAAAATTTTTATTTAAAATTTGAAACTTAAAAAAAATAATCTTTTTACCAAAAAGTTGAAAAATAAAGATTTTAAAAAATATCCAATCAACAAAAATTTAAAAAGTTTAAATTTTAAAACTAATTTATTCTATATTTGTGAAAAAATAGTACTATCTGGTGAATAAAAAATATTCTTGAAAAAAAATTTAGGATTTCAAAAGAGAAGATTTTTTCTTTTTTTGAATTTTTAAATTTAAAAATTAAATTTTTTATTTTAAATAGTAAAATAAAATAAAGTCCAGAAATATTAGAAAGACAAGTAAAAAAGATGAAAACTTTTTATTTGAAATTAGAAATTAAAAAAGATAATCTTTTTACAAAAAAAGTTAAAAAATAAAGACTTTCAAAAATATCCACTTTACAAAAAAGTTAAAATATAAAGATTTTCTAAAATATCCAGTCAACTAAAATTTAAAAAGTTTAAATTTTTAAAACTAATTTATTCTATATTTGTGAAAAAATAGAACTAT
>NC_029780.3:55399421-55445307 GCF_000817695.3 Arachis duranensis | reverse complement strand
ACAATTTTTTATTTCTTTGAATTTTTAAATTTAAAAATTAAATTTTTATTTAAAATATAAAAATAAACTAAAGTCCAGAAATATTAGGAAGACAAGAAAAAAAGATGAAAAATTTTTATTTAAAATTTGAAACTTAAAAAAATAATCTTTTTACCAAAAAGTTGAAAAATAAAGATTTTCAAAAATATCCAATCAACAAAAATTTAAAAAGTTTAAATTTTTAAAACTAATTTATTCTATATTTGTGAAAAAATAGCACTACCTAGTGAATAAAAAAATATTATTGGAAAAAAATTAGTATTTCAAAAGACAATTTTTTTATTTTTTTGAATTTTTAAATTTAAAAATTAAAGTTTTACTTAAAATATAAAAATAAACTAAAGTCCAGAAGGTGGAAGAAACAGGTTTAGCAATAGCAAGCCTTTTTCATCATCTTCTCAGCAACAGACAGAGAATTCTGAGTAGAGCACCTCTAATTTAGCAAATATAGTCTCTGATCTATCTAAGGCCACTATAAGCTTCATGAGTGAAATAAGGTCTTCCATCAGAAATTTGGAGGCACAAGTGGGCCATCTGAGTAAGAAAGTCACTAAAACTCCTCCTAGTACTCTCCCAAGCAATACTAAAGAGAAACAAAAAAGAGAGTGCAAGGTCATTGACATAATCAACATGGCCAAACCTAGAGAGGAAGGATAGGACGTGAATCCCAATGAGGAAGACCTCAAAGGACGTCTTTCAAGCAAGAAGGAGTTTCTTATTGAGGACTTAAAGGAATCTGAAGGTCATATAAAGACCATAGAGATCCCATTAAACCTCCTTCTGCCATTCATGAGCTCTGAAAACTATTCTTTCTCTGAAGAGGATAAAGATGTAACTGGAGAGCAAGTTGCTCAATATCTAGGAGCTATCATGAAGCTGAATGCCAATTTGTTTGGTAATGAGACTTAGGAAGGTGAACCTCCCTTGCTCATTGGTGAACTAGATACATGGGTTCAGCAAACTTTACCTCAAAAGAAATAAGATCCTGGTAAATTCTTAATATCCTATACCATAGGCACCATGACCTTTGAAAAGGCTCTGTGTGACCTAGGGTCAGGCATAAATCTTATGCCATTCTCTGTAATGGAGAAGCTGGGGATCATTGAGGTACAGCCTACCATATTCTCATTGTAAATGGCAGACAAGTCAGTAAGACAAGCTTATGGATTGGTAGAGGATGTGTTGGTAAAGGTTGAAGGCCTTTACATCCCTGCTGATTTCATAATCTTAGACACTAGGAAGGAGGAGGATGAATACATGGCTCTGGTTGATTGATTGGTGACTCTTGAGTTATCAAACTCATTGTTGACTGAAAATTGGAATTTTTCAAGAATTAATTCGAGTTCCGTTCTTCTGTAATAATGGAGAGGAAGCATAAAAAGCTTCTCTTAGTACAGAGTCAAACAGAACCCCCACAATCAAAATTTAAGTTTGGTGTTGGGAGGCCACAGCTAAACTCTAAGTTTGGTGGTGAATCCCCACATCCAAACTCTAAGTTTGGTATTGGGAGTCTACAACATTGACCTCATCACCTGTGAGGCTCCACGAGTGCCCACTGTCAAGCTATTGACATTAAAGAAGCGCTTATTGGGAGGCAACCCAATTTTTATTTATCTAATTCTATTTTTATTTTTATTTTTATTTTATGTTTTATTAGGTTCATGATCATGAGGAGTCACAAAATAAATACTAAAATTAAAAACAGAATAAAAAAATAGCAGAAGAAAAAGCACACCCTGGAGGAAGGTCTTACTGGCGTTTAAACGCCAGTAAGGAGCATCTGGCTGGCGTTGAATGCCAGAAACAAGAAACATCCTGGCGTTTAAACGCTAGGAATACATCCTGAGGAAAGCTGGTGCTGAACGCCAGAAACAAGCCTGGAACTGGCGTTCAATGCTAGAAACATGGTGCAGATGGGCGTTGAACGCCCAAAACAAGCATGAAGCTGGCGTTCAACGCCAGAAACAAGCATCAATCTGGCGTTAAACGCCAGGATTACATGCATAGGGCATTTTACACGCCTAATTGGTGCAGGGAGGTTAAATCCTTGACACCTCTGGATCTGTGGACCCACAGGATCCCCACCTACCTCAACTTACCTTCTCTCCTCTTCACACAAACCAATAACACTCTTCTCCAAAAACCCTTCACCAGTCACCTCAATCTCTCTTCCCCATCATCTCTTCACCACTCCCATCCATCCACCCTTCCTCATAAACCCCACCTACCTTCAAATTCAAAATTCCTTTTGACACGGCCCAGGGATGCATGTCACGCACAATTTGGCACGGTCAAGGAGCTTTGAGCTTGTTCTGTGTCTTGTGCGCTCCAAGCTTCCTGGCCCGTGTTGTGTTGTGCGCCTCATGTGTGTGGCACGAAGGAGTAGTGCTCTGCTCTCCTTGTAAGCAGCACAATGGAGCTTCCAAGGGGAGGTCCCAAGTTCAAACCCTTGTGAAAGCATTTAGGGAAACAATTTTCCTTGAATTTTTATGAAGAGAGCACGACATTGCTCTCACCAAGAGAGCAGAGCAGAATAATGAGCACTACTTTGCTTTGGAGTGAGGCTCCAGCTTCGAACCTTGGTGGAAGCATTGGTCGATTTTTTTACTTGTTTTTGGCCCTTAAAGATGCCTTTCACTCATGCCTCAATTTCATGCCAAATATGGATTGCTATATATTGTTGGAAAGCTCTGAATGTCAGCTTTCCAACGCAACTAGAAGAACATTAATTGAACATCTGTAGCTCAAGTTATAGCCCTTTGAAGGAGGCATGGTCATGCTGTGAGCGCCCATATTTTAACTTAGTGAAAATTTGCTTCCAACCTCACTTTGTTTCATCACGATATTGCTCTGCTCTTGGCAAGAGCGGAGCAATGTGCGTGCTGGTTGCTTCCTTCTTTGATTTGGTCATGGGCCACGCTTTTAAAAGCGTGACCTAAGGCTCCAAAGTGTGCTCCAACTTCAAAGTGTGCCCCAAAGCTCTTTTTTTTCTCCTTTTTAGCTTATTTTGTGCTTCTTTGCTTCTTTTTCTTCTTATTTCCTACAATATTGATTGAATTAAAAGATCAAGTAAATATTCCAATTAAGCACAAAATAATGCAATATTTAAGCACAAATCATCAATTTCTTGTATGAAAAAGCAAAAAAAAACATGACATGGTGACATGTCATCACAACACCAAACTTAAACCTTGCTTGTCCCCAAGCAAGAAAAGAATCATGCACTAAAGATTGACAATCCAAGGTAAGAAGAATAGCAACTCAATGTTCATGGTAAGCTAGTTTTCTATGCATGCTACAATCACAAAAGAAATGTAAATGGTTGATGCTTCTATCTAGCTCATTTTATGAAATCTTTTTCTTATAATTATTCCTTGAAACAAGCTTTTGAATTTTTTTTTTATTAGCTTCTCCTTTTGGGTGCTTTGCCCCATGAGTTAATAACAAAGCTACGACTTCTAAATGCTTTGTTTTCAAGTATTACCACTTGATACATAAGCACCACAAGCATTTAATTAGAGGACTTCATTAACTAAATGTTTTGTTTTCAAGCATTTGGCTTGATACATAAACACCACAAGTACTTAACAATGGAATTGTCATTGGTACTCAGAGCCTTTAGCTTTCTCATTCTTTCCCTTTTTCTTTTCTTGCCCTTTTTTGCTTTTTGTTTTCAAGGTTTTCATGATTTCAAAAGATTTCACAAAATGTACTAGATGAAAACTTCAATTAAATAAAATCCAATGTAATTGAGCAACAATTAATCATACTAGCTTTCCAATACTTGTATGCACATGCTAAGTTCTTCTTTAATGCCTTGTTTGTTTATGATCATGATGCTTTTTGCTTTTGAATTCACAAAACTCAAGTTGGTAGTCATAATGTCACAACAACATGTTGCAAATCAAATTTAAGCTATGCTTAGTCATACCACATATTCATACAGAGAATATAAAGACAATCATGCAATTTAAAGTGCTGGAAATAAATGAGAGGAAAAGGAACTTTACAACCTTGTAATTCATCTTCTCTATTGTTGTCATTTTCCTCCCATTCTTCTCCTTCCCATACCAACTCAGAATGCTTGCTTATCCTTAAGCAACAGTTAGGACAATGGTGGTGGGGTCTAAAATGGATCATGAATATCTTACACAAGAGGATGTCAGTAGCATATGTGTTTAGGCAAGTAAGATTAAGAGTAACCATCAAGGCACAGAGAAACAGAAACATTGTGATTGCAAACATAAGATGGTGTGCATGATACATTACATAAAAAAAAATAAGTGGCACACCAAACTTAGTGTGACACTCTCACTTGGAATTGATGCAAGTATCTAGTAAACATTGGAACCAAATTTTGTTGCATAGCAACACCAAACTTAGAATGAAACCATATGTCAATTTATTTGAACTAAAACTAAACAAGAGAAACTGTTATTTGTTGAATACAATCACCAAGCCAAGATTTGTCATGAATAAGGATCTCTTGGTGATGTATTAACAAAAACAGTTAATAAAAAAACAAAAAAAATAAAAAAGTGACTAAAACAAAGAGAATGCAAACGAAATGTCAAAACAAAAGAAAAATAACAATGCAAAGGCAATATGATTATGAAGACAAGTGATGTTGCTGGATGAGTTGCATAGAAAAATAAGTGGCACACCAAACTTAGAATCTTAGTGTGACACTTTCATGTAGAATTGATGCAATCATCCAAAGGAGTTGAAAATAATTTGTTGCAGGGCAACACCAAACTTAGAATGTGATCATATGCCAATTTATTGAAATTTAAACAAGGCAAGGAGAAGGAATGTTACCTACTATTTACCTATTCTTCACTTTCTTCCTTTTTTTCCAGTTTGTTAAGAGGAATGACTTCAAGGGAGGAGAAGTTTCAGCTATTGTCCCCTGTCTTGGTCTCCTTTCAACAAGCTTTCTTTTGAAATTGGCTTGATTGAGCTTGCTTGCTTGATCAGGGACAGGATTGGTGCTCTTGTTAGTTGCCTTCACTTCTTTGAATCCAAGTCTTAGTTGCTGTGTGATTATTGGAGTTTTGTATTCATCCAGAGCCTTTTGAATTGGTGGTTCCATAAACTCTTCCTCACTTGAGTGTAAATTTTCTGGAATGACTTCCTCACTTTCTTGCTCCTCCACTCCTTTCTTTGCACCTAACATTTGACTTAATAGCTTTTTCATTGAGGAGGTTTGTTGATCTTCCCAACATTTCTTCATCTCATCTTCATATTTTTCAATCACAGATTCAATTGTTGAGAGTTGTTGGGTCAGGAAAGTTTGTTAGAGTTGTGAGTCTTCATGTTCCCTTGTCATCTCAAGTGCAGTTTCATTTTCAACCACCTCATTCTTCATTGAAAGTTCACTTGATACAGTAGCCTCCACATCTTGCTCTTCCACTTTCTCCCTTGCACTTAACATTTGGTTTACCACCACTTCTATGTTTTTGAATGAATTCTCTTGCTCATTCCAGGATATCTGTGCCTCCCTCTCATATTTTTCAAACATGGTCTCAAGCTTTGAGAGGCTTTGGTTCATAGAAGTTTGTGTGGGTGGTGAGTTTTGACAGGGGCTTTCTATTGAAGCATGATCAAGTGATGATATCTTTGGATGAATATCATATGGAGCATTAGAATTCCCTTCCCAGCCACCATTAGAATCATGACTAGCATTATTTTGTGGTGGAGGAAAATATCCCATATGGTTTTCTTGCTCATCTTGTGTCTCTGAAGCAGATCTCCATGGATTGGAGTGCTTAGAATTTGTATTTTCTTGGTGATATTCCCAGCCACCATTAGAGGTTGGTGATGGTGGGTAATATCCCATAAAATTTTGTTTGACCATAAGATGAGTTGAACTCCATTTACATTTTGTAAAATACAACATCAATGGAAATTGAAATTCATGTCACAGAGAAAGAATTTCTTAGTGAGGCAAAAACTCAAACACCTTGCTATCAACTTAAAACAGAGAACAAAAACAAAGAAAATGCTTGATCTAAACTAATCACCCACTAAAGTTGCTTGATCCATCAATCCCACAAGCATTGATGGACCAAGCAACAACAGTCGAATAATTCACTTAGTCAGACAAACCGAAAAGAGTGTTTTTAGGCTTAAATTGCATTAAACAGTAAAACAGGAATTCAGAAATTCGAACAGTAAAATTTGTGTGAAAAATGTATGAGAGAATAGTTAAGGTTTTAGAGATGTATATTTTTCTAGACTTATCTTTCCTAAGAACTATTTTAATCGTGCAAGATTTATTCATGGCGAATTGTAATTGACTAAACCCTAATTTCTTAGTGATTTAGTCTCCTCTAACCTAATCAACCGTCAATTCCTTAGTCACTTAATATAGATTAAAGGGTTAGATTCAATTCTAGTTTATTAGCCACAAAAACTATAATTACCCAAATATAAGAGGATTATATGTCACGTATCCCATTAGGTTCAAGCAATTAGTGGTTTAGGAGGAGTTTAAATTCAATTTAGTATTCAAGTGAGATAATCTTTTCAAGAATCAACAAGAATTTATGTTGAATAAGAGTTATTTTCCAATAGACTCAAACTCATAAGATGACGAAAGAAAGTAATCCTTGAAATTAAATCAATACATTAATTAAAATAAAGTGGCAATAGTATCAATCCATAGAATAAATAGAGCTCCTAACTTTAACGAAGGAGGTTTAGTTGCTCATGACTCTGAGAAAAGACTAAGGTTCAAGAGTATCTGAAAACTGGAATGATTTCAATTCTAGAAGGGAGAGAAGTACGAAGGGCTAAATCGTTTTTCTTTTATATCTAACCTAGTTTTGATTTGAAAATAAAGTAGAATAATAAATTGTAGGCCTAAAAGATTGTGTTTGTAAATAAAAATAATCAAAACAAAATAAAATATAATAATTAAAACCCATATCTAACTAATGAAGCCCCTTTGGTTGAAGTTGGATCTGCATCATTGGCGCTAAATGCCAGAATTGCCGTTTAGCGTCCCAGGTGGCAGAAAGCTCGCAAATATTGCTGTCTTCCTGGTGCTAAATCCTAAGCTTGGCGTTTAGCGTCCTATGAACCTGAGAGCTCACACACGTTACGAAGCACCTGCTGCTAAAGTCTAGCTTTGACGTCTAGCACCGGATCAACAGAATCAAAATTCTTCTCTTTTCTTCTGCACAGATTCTGTCAAACTGATCCATACTTCGCCTGAAATAATCAAAATAATAGAAAGACTCAAAGTAGTATCCAAACAGGCTTCAAGCATTAAAATACCAATCAAACTCAATAATTTCATATCTAAAATAATAATAAAATAAAGAAAGATGCTCATGCATCTTTCGCACGAAGTACACTAGCTGACTGACGACCTGGAATTCGCTGCAGTTGTGTTTGCATCGAAAGTGTGGAGCCATTTTCTGTATGGGGTTAAGTTTTAAGTTTTTTCTAACCACAAGAGCTTAAGATATTTCTTTGATAAGAAAGAGCTTAATATTCACCAGAAAAGGTGGATGGAGCTACTAAAAGACTATGATTTTGACCTAAATTACCGTCCTGGAAAAGCTAATGTGGTGGCAGATGTTTTGAGCCAGAAATCATTATACATTTCTTGGATGATGCTTAAAGAAGAGAGGTTGTTGAAAGAGTTCGAGAAATTGAACCTAGGCGTTAGAGAGGTAAATGGGAATATGTGCTTGAATTAGTTACATATCTCTAATAATTTCAAGACCGAGATTTAAAAGGCTCAGTAGAATGACCAGGAGCTGCAGAAAATGCTGCAAGTAATTAAACAAATGAAACAATGAGATGTTACTCAAGATAGAGAAGGAGTTTTGAGGGACAAGGTAAGGATCTGTATGCCGAGCGTGAGAGATTTAAGGCAAAATGTGTTAACAGAAGCTCACTGGAGTAAGGTTTTGATTCATCCATGTAGTACTGATGTGTGAGCATCTTATACCTTTCCCCTTTATTTTCTAGTCTTTTTAAGTTAGAATTTATTAAGTTTTATATTATTCTAGTACAAAAATCCTCTTTAGATGCTACTTT
The DNA here is from genome assembly GCF_000817695.3 of Arachis duranensis. NCBI lineage: Eukaryota > Viridiplantae > Streptophyta > Magnoliopsida > Fabales > Fabaceae > Arachis > Arachis duranensis. The sequence goes on along the minus strand of NC_029780.3, from coordinate 55,437,216 downwards.
GAGTGTTTTAGTGTTTTTATTTATTTCTGGTGAAATTCAGAGCAATTTGGCAGAGTTTTGAGCAAAAAGGAGAATACTCGAGGCAACTCTCTTGGATGCTAAATGCCAAGCTGGCGTCTAAACACCAAGCTGGCGTTTAGCACCAGCAACCAGCAAGCAAAAGGGAGATTCCTATCTCTTTGGGCGCTAAACGCCCAACTGGGGTTTAGCGCCAGGCTATCCGAATTGAAACCTCATCAAAGAAGCATGTTCGAGTGGATTTAACTTTTATTAGCTATCTTTTATGTTATTTTTGTAATTTTTATTTACAAATAATATCTTTTAGTTTTAAGATTTATTATTTTATTTTGAAATCAAATTAGGTTAGATATAAAAGAGAAAAGATTCACCCTTTAGGTGGATCTTCTCACTTCTACACATTTTACTTTTCAAAACCCTTGTTTTCTCTGTAAGTCATAAATCACTAAACCTCCTCGATTAAGGTTAGGAGTTCTGTTTATTTTTATGGATTAAGACTATTGCTTTTTTATTTTAATTAATATATTGATTCAGTTTCAAGGATTACTTTTGTACCTATTTTTATGAATCTAGGTAGAACGAAAGTATAACCCTTATTCTAGATGCGTTCTTGTGACCCTTGGAAGAGGTCCCTCACATGAACACATCTTGAAAGTAAATTTCTCCTAAATTGCTAATTACTTAAAGTAATTTGGATACGTGACTGATGAGCTGATATTTTATACACTTTTTGGGGTAATTTCATGTAGATTTTAGTATGTTTTAGTTAGTTTTTAGTATAATTTTATTTGTTTTTAGGCAAAAATTCATATTTCTGGACCTTACTATGAGTTTGTGTGTTTTTCTGTAATTTCAGGTATTTTTTGGCTGAAATTGAGGGAGCTGAGCAAAAATCTGATTTAGGCTGAAAAAGGACTGCTGATGTTGTTGGATTCTGACCTCCCTGCACTCGGAATGGATTTTTTGGAGCTACAGAAGTCCAATTGGCGTGCTCTCAATTGGGTTGGAAAGTAGACATCCAGGGATTTCTAGAAATATTTAATAGTCCATACTTTGCATGAAGATAGACGACGTAAACTGGCATTCAACGCCAGTTCCATGTTGCAGTCTGGAGTTCAGCGCCAGAAACAGGTTGCAAGTTGGAGTTCAACGCCAGAAATAGGTTACAACCTGGTGTTCAACTCTAGAAACAGCCCAGGCACATGAGAAGCTTAAGTCTCAGCTACAGCACACACCAAGTGGGCCCCATAAGTGGATTTCTGCACTATCTATCTTAGTTTACTCTTTTTCTGTAAACCTAGGTTACTAGTTTAGTATTTAAACAACTTTTAGAGACTTATTTTGTATCTCATGACATTTTTTTAGATCTGAATTTTATACTCTTTGATGGCATGAGTCTCTAAACTCCATTGTTGGGGGTGAGGAGCTCTACAGCGTCTTGATGAATTGATGCAATTATTTCTGTTTTCCATTCAAACATGCTTGTTTCTATCTAAGATGTTCATTCGCGCTTCATTATGAAGAAGGTGATGATCCATGACACTCATCACCTTCCTCAATCCATGAACGTGTTCCTGACAACCACCTCCATTCTACATTAGATTGAATGAGTATCTCTTAGATTCGTTAATCAGAATCTTCGTGGTATAAGCTAGAATTGTTGGCGGCATTCATGAGGATATGGAAAGTCTAAACCTTGTCTGTGGTATTCCGAGTAGGATTCTGGGATTGGATGACTGTGGCGAACTTCAAACTCGTGAGTGTTGGGCGTAGTGACAGACGCAAAAGGATAAATGGATATTATTCTGATATGATCGAGAGCCAACAGATGATTAGCCGTGCTGTGATAGAGCATTTAGACCATTTTCACTGAGAGGATGGGAAGTAGCCATTAACAACGGTGACACCCTACATACAGCTTGCCATGGAAGGAGCCTTGCATTTGTGAAAGTGAGGAAGTATTATGTTATAGAAATTCAGAAGACAAAGCATCTCCAAAACTCCAACATATTCTCCATTATTGAGTAACAATTATTTATTTTATGCCCTTTCACTTTTTACAATTGAACTTAAAAAAACACTGTTGTTGGTATCCTAACTAAGAATAATAAGATAATCATAGCTTGCTTCAAACCAACAATCTCCGTGGGATTCGACCCTTACTCACGTAAGGTATTACTTGGACGACCCAATGCACTTGCTGGTTAGTTGTGCGGATTGCAAAAGTGTGATTGCAATTTTCATGCACCAAGTTTTTGGCGTCGTTGCCGGGGATTGTTTGAGTTTGAAAAACTGACGGTGAATCTTGTTGCTTAGATTAGGAAAAATTTATCTTTTTTTTTACTAGAATTGCATCTTTTATTATCCCTTCTAAAAAATTTTTTTCAAAAATATTAGTTTTCTTTATTAATTTTTAGTTTTTCTGTGAATTTAGTGTCATGTTTTAAGTTTGGTGTCAATTGCATGTTCTTTATTTTTCCTTGATCTTCAAATTGTTCGTGTCAAATTTTCTTGTTTGATCTTTGGTTTTTCCTATTTTGTGTATTTTTCGTGTTTTCCTTTTGCAAGTTCAAAATATTAGTTTTCAAAAAAAAATTTTTTTATTAAAAATACCTCTTTAAAACACGTTACATTTATATTCTTGATAATGTGGGTATCTTCTTTTTAAAATCTTTTTCAAAAATAATTTTTCTTTGATTCAATCTTGTGCCAAACTTTAAGTTTGGTGTTTTCTTGTTACTTTTCTTTAATTTAAGAAGATTTATTTTGGTTTTCTAAAAATTTTAAGTTTGATGTTCTTTCTTTTGTTCTTGTTGTTCTTGTGATTCTTCAAGGTGTTCTTGAGTCTTTCTTGTGTTTTGATCTTAAAATTTTTAAGTTTGGTGTTCCTTGGTATTTTTCCTCCAAAATTTTTGAAAACAAGGAGCATTAGATCTAAAAATTTTTAAGTTTTGTGTCTTTTGTGTGTTTTTCTCTTTCATCATAAAATTCAAAATTCAAAAGAATATCTTTTCTAACTATTTTTAAGCCATATTTTTTAATTTTTTTTATAAAAATTCAGATTTCAATTTCAAAATTTTTCAAATCTCATCCTTTTAAGATTTTTTTTTAAAAAAAATTATATCTTTTTCGAAAATATCCTAACCACTTTCTCTCTCCTCACTTTTTCGAAAATCTTCATAAAATATTTTTAAATTTTTTATTTTTATTTTTATTTTTATTTTTATTTATTTTTATTTTTATTGTCGTCTTTATCTTATCTTATTTTATTATTATTATTTCTAAATTTTTATATATAATAAAATAAATAAAATAAATTCACATCATCTCCCTTCTCCATCATGGACCTAAGTGAAAATGAACAGTCCAGAAGGACTCTGGGGTCATATGCTAACCCCACTACTGCTTCATATGGGAGTAGTATATGTATACCCTCCATTGGAGTTAGTAGTTTTGAGTTGAATCCTCAGCTCATTATCATGGTGCAGCAAAGTTGCCAGTATTCTGGTCTTCCACAGGAAGATCCTATAGAGTTTTTGGCACAATTTTTACAAATTACTGACACAGTATGTGATAAAGAAGTAGATCAGGATATCTACAGATTATTACTGTTTCCATTTGCTGTAAAGGACCAAGCTAAGAGGTGGTTAAATAACCAACCTAAGGACAGCATAAAGACATAGAAACAGCTATCAGAAAAATTTCTGAATCACTATTTTCCTCCAAAACAGATGACACAGCTAAGACTGAGCATCAAAGGCTTCAAACAAGGAGATAATGAATCCCTTTATGATGCTTGGGAGAGATACAGAGAGATGCTAAGAAAATGTCCCTCTGAAATGTTCTCAGAGTGGGTGCAGTTAGACATCTTTTATTATGGGCTTACAAAGAAAGCTCAAATTTTTCTAGACCACTCAGCTGGTGGATCTATACACATGAGAAAGACAATTGAAGAAGCTCAAGAGCTCATTGATACAATTGCTAGAAATCAGCATCTGTACCTAACCAGTGAACCTTCCATCAACGAAGAGGCTAAAACAGTAACTACTGAACTTAGTCCTACATAACAAGTTACTGAATTCAATCAGCAACTGGATTTTCTAACAAAATAGCTAGCCGAATTCAAGGAGATACTACAAGAAACAAGAATGGCTAATATGAATATGGAAGTACAGTTGAAGCAAACTGAACAGCAATTATCAAAACAAATAATAGAAGAGTGCCAAGCAGTTCAATTAAGAAGTGGGAAAACATTAAATACCTCACTTCAAGATAACAGGAAGCCACAAAATGAGAAAACTAACCAAAATCCCTCTGAGGACAGTAAGAGCCCAGAGAGGAATAATTCTGGTGCTCAAACGCCAGAGAATGGGTGGAAAGCTGGCGTTGAACTCCCAAACGATGCTCAGTCCTGGCGTTCAACGCCAGAAACAAGCAAGAAATTGGCGTTGAACGCCCAAAGGAAGCACAGTTCTGGCGTTCAGATGCCAGAAACAGATAAGGAGTTGGCGTCTAACACCACTCCAGCTTCCACTCCTGGCATTCAAATGCTAGTGGGAGATCAGACACATACAAGTGCTGATAACAACCCTTCTAAAAAGGCTTCTCAACCCACGGCTGTAGGAAATAAACCTGCAGCAACTAAGGTTGATGAATACAAAGCCAAAATGCCTTATTCTCAAAAACTCCGTCAAGCAGAACAGGATAAGCAATTTGCTCGCTTTGCAGACTATCTCAGGACTCTTGAAATAAAGATTCTGTTTCAGAAGCACTTGAGCAAATACCCTCTTATGCTAAGTTCATGAAAGAGATCTTAAGTCATAAGATGGATTGAAGGGAAACTGAAAAAGTTTACCTCACTGAAGAATGCAGTGCAGTCATTCTGAAAATCTTACCTGAGAAGCTTAAAGATCCTGGAAGCTTTATGATACCATGCACATTAGAAGGTACTTATACCAAGCAAGCTCTATGTGATCTTGGGGGCAAGTATCAACCTAATACCTGCATCTACTATCAAAAAACTTGGATTGATTGATGAAGTCAAACCAACCCGGATATGTCTCCAACTTGCTGATGGTTCCATTAAACACCCATCAGGCGTGATTGAAGACATGATTGTCAAGATTGGGCCATTTGCCTTTCTCACTAACTTTGTGGTGCTAGAAATGGAGGAGCACAAGAGTGCAACTCTCATTCTAGGAAGACCTTCCCTAGCTACTGGACGAACCCTCATTGACGTCTAAAAAAGGGAAGTAACCCTGAGAGTCAATGAGGACGAGTTTAAGTTAAATGTTGTCAAAGCTATGCAGCATCCAGACACCCAAAATGACTGCATGAGCATTGATATTATTGACTCTCTGGTAAAAGAGGTCAATATGACTGAGAGTCTCGAATCAAAGCTAGAGGATATCTTTAAAGATACTCAGCCTGATCTGGAGGAACCAGAGAGAATAATAGAACCTCTGGAAATTCCTCAAGAAGAGGAGAAACCCCCTAAACCCGAGCTCAAACCATTACCACCATCCCTGAAATACGCATTTCTGGGAGAAGGTGACACTTTTCCTGTAATCATAAGCTCTACCTTAGAGCCAAAGGAAGAGGAAGCACTAATTCAAGTGCTAAGGACACACAAGACAGCTCTTGGGTAGTCCATCAGTGATCTTAAGGGCATTAGCCCAGCCAGATGCATGCATAAGATCCTATTGGAGGATGGTGCTAAGCCAGTGGTTTAACCACAGAGGCGGCTAAATCCAGCCATGAAGGATGTGGTGCAGAAGGAGGTCACTAAATTACTAGAGGCTGGGATTATTTATCCTATTTCTGACAGCCCCTGGGTAAGTCCTGTCCAAGTCGTCCCTAAGAAGGGTGGCATGACAGTGGTTCATAATGAAAAAAATGAACTGGTTCATACAAGAACAGTTACAGGGTGGCGTATGTGTATTGATTACAGAAGGCTCAATACAGCTACCAGAAATGATCATTTTCCTTTACCATTCATAGACTAGATGCGAGAAAGACTAGCAGGTCATGAATACTACTGCTTCCTGGATGGATATTCAGGTTATAATCGAATTGCAGTAGATCCCCAAGATCAAGAGAAAATATCATTCACATGCCCATCTAGAGTATTTGCATACAGAAGGATGCCATTTGGTCTGTGCAATGCACCTGCAACCTTTCAAAGATGCATGCTCTTTATTTTCTCTGATATGGTGGAAAAATTTCTGGAAGTCTTCATGGATGACTTTTCAGTGTTTGGAGACTCATTCAACTCATGTCTTGACCATCTAGCACTTGTTCTAAAGAGATGCCAAGAGATTAATCTGGTTTTAAATTGAGAGAAATATCACTTTATGGTGACTGAAGGAATTGTCCTTGGGCATAAAATTTCGAACAAAGGAATAGAAGTGGATCAAGCTAAGGTGAAGGTAATTGAAAAATTACTACCACCTGCCAATGTTAAGGCAATCAGAAGCTTTCTGGGGCATGCAGGATTCTATAGGAGGTTTATAAAAGATTTTTCAAAAATTGCCAAACCTCTGAGTAATCTGCTAGCTGCTGACACGCCATTTATCTTAAAGAGTGTCTGCAGGCATTTGAGACTCTAAAAGCTAAGCTGGTCACAGCACCAGTCATCTCTGCACCAGACTGGACATTACCATTTGAACTAATGTGTGATGCCAGTGACCATGCCATTGGTGCAGTGTTGGGACAAAGGCATGACAAGCTTTTGCACGTCATTTACTATGCCAGTCATGTTTTAAATGACGCACAGAAGAACTACACAACCTCAGAAAAATAGTTACTTGCAGTAGTTTACGCCATTGACAAGTTCAGATCTTATTTAGTAGGATCAAAAGTGATTGTGTACACTGACCATGCTTCTCTTAAATATCTACTCACAAAGCAGGATTCAAAACCCAGACTCATCAGATGGGTGTTGCTTCTGCAGGAGTTTGATATAGAAATAAGAGACAGAAAAGGGACAGAGAACCAAGTAGCAGATCATCTGTCCCGAATAGAACCAGTAGAAGGGGCGTCCCTCCCTCTTACTGAAATCTCTAAAAACTTTCTAGATGAGCAATTCTTTTCCATCCAGGAAGTGCCATGGTTTGCAAACATTGCAAACTACAAGGCAGTGAGACTCATACCCAAAGAGTACATTAGGCAGCAATCAAAGAAATTGATCACAGATGCAAAGTACTATCTTTGGGATGAACCATATCTCTTCAAGAGATGTGCAGACGGAGTAATTCGTAGATGTGTGCCTAAAGAAGAAGCACAGAAGATTTTCTGGCATTGCCGTGGATCACAATATGGAGGACATTTTGGAAGTGAGCGAACAGCCACAAGAGTCCTCCAATGTGGCTTCTACTGGCCTACTCTCTATAAAGATTCCTGAGTGTTTGTACTTAATTGTGACAGTTGCCAAAGATCTGGTAATTTGCCTTACAGTTATGCCATGCCTCAACAAGGGATCTTAGAGATTGAGTTGTTTGATATATGGGGTATTGACTTCATGGGGCCTTTCCCACCATCATACTCAAACACTTATACTCTGGTGGCAGTGGATTATGTATCCAAATGGGTGGAAGCTATCGCAACACCCACTAATGACACTAAGACAGTGCTAAAATTCCTTCAAAAACACATATTTAGCAGATTTGGTACCCCTAGAGTATTAATCAGTGATGGGGGCACTCATTTCTGCAACAAACAGCTTTACTCTGCTTTGGTTCGATATGGAGTTAGCCACAGGGTAGCCACTCCATATCATCCACAGACAAATGGGCAAGCTGAAGTCTCTAACAGAGAACTTAAAAAAATCCTGGAACGGACTGTGATTAACTGTAGAAGGGATTGGGCAAGAAGCTTGGATGATGCTCTATGGGCATACAGAACAGCATTCAAGACACCTATAGGAACTTCTCCATACTAGCTGGTGTATGGAAAGCCTGTCACTTGCCAGTGGAACTGGAACATAAGGCCTATTGGGCAACCAGATTCCTAAACCTTGATGCCAAGTTAGCCAGAGAAAAATGATTGCTCTAGTTAAATGAGCTAGAGGAATTCAGACTATCATGATAAGAAAGCAACTATATGGATAAGAAAGCAAAAAGATGGCATGATAAGAAACTATCATCCAGAGTCTTTAAACCAGGGCAGAAAGTTCTGCTATTTAATTCTAGGCTCAGATTATTCCCCGGGAAATTGAAATCCCAGTGGAGAGGTCCATATGTGATTACAAGTGTGTCACCATATGGATATGTGGAGCTTCAGGATAATGATTCTAACAAAAAGTTCATTGTTAATGGATAGAGAGTTAAACATTATCTTGAAAGCAATTTTGAGCAAGAATCCTCAAAACTGAGACTTGATTAAAGCTCAGTATTAGTCCAGCTAAAGACAATAAAGAAGCGCTTGCTGGGAGGCAACCCAGCCATTTACAAAGCTTATTTGTCAATTAATTGATTTTTACAGGTTTATGTCAATTATCTTCAAGGTAAAATAGCAATTTCTTGAGTTCACAGAGTTACAGAAGGATTCAGAGGATAAAAAAGCAAAAAGAAGCTCACTGGTACGAAAAAAAAGCCAGTAAGAGCTGTTTTAGGCGCTGAACACCCAAAAGAAGCACTTACTGGGCGTTTAACGCCAGTAAGGATAGCCATCTGGGCGTTAAACACCAGAAAGAAGCATCTTCTGGGCATTGAACACCAGAAAGAAGCACCTTCTGGGCGTTCAACGCCGGATTTATAGCGTCTTGGGCGTTCAGAAAAACGCCCAGTAACAAAGGAGTTCCTGGCGTTCAACACCAGCTAGAAGCAACAGCTGGGCGATGAACGCTCAGGAGAAGCTGCAAATGGGCGTTAAACGCCCAAAACATGCATCGTTTGGGCGTTTAACGCCAGGATTGTGGGGAAGAGGTAATTTCGTTTTTAATTCACATTTTTCAAAATTTTTATATTCCAATTCATGATTTCTTGCATAAACATGTTACAAGCTCTCATCCTTCAATTCCAAAAATTTTAATCCTAATTTCTAAACTCCCTTTTTCAAAAATATCAAATATATCTTAATTCATAAACACGAATCCTTTTCAAATCCCATCCAACTCCTTTTCAAATTAAAAAAAAAAACACAATTATCTTTTAAAATTTTTTCAAAATAAAAATTCAGATTTATCTTTTTCAAATATCATTCACAACTTTTTAATTTTAAATTATATATTTTTCTTATCATATTTATCTTTTATAAATCATATCTTCTATCTTATCTTTCTTCAAAATTTTTGAAAACCCACCCCTTCCCTTTAAATCCACATTCAGCCTCCCTCCTCTCATCCACCTTTCGATACTAGCAATCCTTCTATCCCTCTTCTTTCCTTTCTTTTGCTTGAGGACAAGCAAATCTCTAAGTTTGGTTTGTTCATCCGTGATCACTAAACCACATTCACTAAGATCATGGCTCCTAAAGGAAAACAACCCACTCCAAGAGGCAAGAAAGAGAGTATTCCATAACCACTTTGGAATCAAGGGAAGTTCTTAACCAAAGAACATTCAGACCATTACTACAAAATAATGGGTCTAAGGTCAGTGATCCCGGAAGTTAGATTCGATCTGAAAGAAGACGAATATCCGGAGATTCAAGAGCAAATTCGAAACAGGAACTGGGAAGTCCTAGCTAATCCTGAAACAAAGGTGGGAAGAAATATGGTTCAGGAATTCTATGCTAATCTGTGGCAAACAGACAGGCAGAGAATATCTGGAAATGCCCTCTATGACTATCGGACCTTGGTCAGAAGAAAGATTGTTCACATTCACTCTGACAAAATTAGGGAGATCTTTAAGCTACCTTAGCTGAAAGATGACCCAGACTCCTTTAATAGGAGAATGATGAGAATAAATAAGGGCCTGGACAAGATTCTAGAGGATATATGCATCCTTGGAGCCAGGTGGACCACCAGCACCAAGGGCGTCCCAAATCAACTCAAGAGAGAAGATCTCAAACCAGTCGCCAGAGGCTGGCTGGACTTCATTGGGCGTTCTATATTGCCCACTAGCAACCGTTCTGAAGTCACAGTTAAAAGAGTAGTGATGATCCACTGCATTATGTTAGGAAGAGAGGTGGAAGTTCATCAATTGATTTCGTGTGAACTTTACATAATTGCAAACAAGAACTCCAAAGATGCCAAATTTGCTTATCCTAGCTTAATATCTATACTATGTAAAGATGCTGGAGTAAAGATGGGAATAACTTAGTATATCTCAGTTGAGCGACCAATCACCAAAGTATCAATGGAAAAACAACAAGTGCAGGATGACCCCATCTAGAGGAGAGCACAGGAATTCCTCTCGAAATTTCCTCAATTTGAGTACTGGGAGCATCTTGAAGCATCGGTTACCAAGTTGCAAGAAGCTATGGACCAAATAAAGAAAGAACAGAATAATCAAAATAGCATGCTTTGCAAACTGCTTAGGGAACAAGAAGAGCAAAGGCGTGACTTGAAGGAACTGAAGCGTCAAAAATTATCTCTTGAAGGATCAAGCACCCCACAAACTAGAGGAATATCCACTTCCCAAAATAAAGGCTGTTGAGTCCTAATCTTAGCTTTACTCTGTGATAGTTGTCTTATAGATTTACCTTAGAAGTTATATAGGAGTAGTAGTAATTAGTATATCTATTTTGATTTTATTTTCAATTAAGCTATAATTTATTTTTCTCATCATCATCAAACATAAATAAAATAGTAGATTTTTAGAATAAAGAGGCAATTTAATTTTGAGTTCTTAATAAGGAAAATTCTAGTTATTTATATGTGGTGGCAATACTTTTTATTTTCTAAATGAATGCTTGAACAGTGCATATTTTTTGATATTGAAATTCATGAATGTTAAAAGTATTGGCTCTTGAAAGAATGATGAACAAGAGAGATATTATTGATGATTTGAAAAATCATAAAATTGATTCTTGAAGCGAGAAAAAACAGTGAAAAAAAGAAGGAATCATTGGATAAAGAAAAAGCCTACAACCCTTAAAACCAAAAGGCAAGGGTGAAAAGGATCCAAGGCTTTGAGCAATGGATAGGAGGGCCCAAGAAAATAAATCCAGGCCTAAGCGGCTAAATCAAGCTGTCCCTAACCATGTGCTTGTGGCATGCAGGTCCAAGTGAAAAGCTTGAGACTGAGTGGTTAAAGTCGTGATCCAAAGCAAAGGAGTGTGCTTAAGAACTCTGGACACCTCTAATTGGGGACTCTAGCAAAGCTAAGTCACAATCTGAAAAGGTTCACCCAGTTATGTGTCTGTGGCATTTATGTATCCGGTGGTAATACTGGAAAACAAAGTGCTTAGGGCCACAGCCAAGACTCATAAAGTAACTGTGTTCAAGAATCAATATACTAAATTAGAAGAATCAATAATACTATCTGAATTCTGAGTTCCTATGGATGCCAATCATTCTGGATTTCAAAGGATAAAGTGAGATGCCAAAACTATTCAGAGGCAAAAAGCTACTAGTCCCACTCATCTGATTAGAATCTGAGCTTCACTTGAAAATCAGAGATAGTATTGCTTCTTAATTTCTTTTTTTTTACTATTTTATTTATCTAGTTGCTTGAGGACAAGCAACAGTTTAAGTTTGGTGTTGTGATGAGCGGATATTTTATACGCTTTTTGGGGTAATTTCATGTAGATTTTAGTATGTTTTAGTTAGTTTTTAGTATAATTTTATTAGTTTTTAGGCAAAAATTCATATTTCTGGACCTTACTATGAGTTTGTGTGTTTTTCTGTAATTTAAGGTATTTTCTGGCTGAAATTGAGGGAGCTGAGCAAAAATCTGATTTAGGCTGAAAAAGGAATGCTGATGTTGTTGGATTCTGACCTCCCTCCACTCGGAATGGATTGTTTGGAGTTACAGAAGTCCAATTGGCGCGCTCTCAATTGGGTTGGAAAGTAGACATCCAGGGCTTTCCAGCAATATATAATAGTTCATACTTTGCACGAAGATAGATGACATAAACTGGCATTCAACGCCAGTTCCATGTTACAGTCTGGAGTTCAGCGCCAGAAACAGGTTGCAAGTTGGGGTTCAACGCCAGAAACAGGTTACAACCTGGTGTTCAACTCCAGAAACAGCCCAGGCGCGTGAGAAGCTTAAGTCTCAGCTCCAGCACACACCAAGTGGGCCCCAGAAGTGGATTTCTACACTATCTATCTTAGTTTACTCATTTTCTGTAAACCTAGGTTACTAGTTTAGTATTTAAACAACTTTTAGAGACTTATTTTGTATCTCATGACATTTTTTTAGATCTGAATTTTATACTCTTTGACGGCATGAGTCTCTAAACTCTATTGTTGGGGGTGAGGAGCTCTGCAGCGTCTCGATGAATTGATGCAATTATTTTTGTTTTCCATTCAAACATGCTTGTTTCTATCTAAGATGTTGATTCGCGATTCACTATGAAGAAGTTGATGATCCGTGACACTCATCACCTTCCTCAATCCATGAACGTGTGCCTAACAACCACCTCCGTTCTACATTAGATTGAATGAGTATCTCTTAGATTCCTTAATCAGAATCTTTGTGGTATAAGCTAGAATTGTTGGCGGCATTCATGAGGATCCGGAAAGTCTAAACCTTGTGTGTGGTATTCTGAGTAGGATTCTAGGATTGGATGACTGTGACGAACTTCAAACTCATGAGTGTTGGGTGTAGTGACAGATGCAAAAGGATCAATAGATCTTATTCCAACATGATCGAGAATCAACAGATGATTAGCCGTGCTGTGACAGAGCATTTGGACCATTTTCACTGAGAGGATGGGAAGTAGCCATTGAAAACGGTGACACCCTACATACAGCTTGCCATGGAAAGAGCCTTGCATTTATGAAAGTGAGGAAGCATTATGTTACAGAAATTTTAGAAGACAAAGCATCTCCAAAACCCCAACATATTCTTCATTATTGAGTAACAATTATTTATTTTATGCCCTTTCACTTTTTACAATTGAACTTAAAAAAACACTGTTGTTGGTATCCTGACTAAGAATAATAAGATAACCATAGCTTGCTTCAAACCAACAATCTCCGTGGGATTCGACCCTTACTCACGTAAGGTATTACTTGGACGACCCAGTGCACTTGCTGGTTAGTTATGCGGATTGCAAAAGTGTGATTGCAATTTTCGTGCACCAGTGACATATAATCCATTTAGCTTTAGGTAATTAAGGTTTTTGTGGCCATAAACTAGATTTGAACCTAACCTTCTAATTGCAATCAAGTGACCTAGACATTGGCGATTGATGAAGGTTAGAGGAGACTAAATCACTAAGACATTAGGGTTTAGTCAATTATAGTTTGCCATGAAATGAATCTTGCATCATTAAAGTAGTTGGTAAGAAACCTTAATCCAAAAAAGTAAACATCTCTGATACCTTAACTATTTTCTCTCACTGAATTCACACCAATTTCTCTATTTGCTTCCTTCACTCTCTGATTTACTATGTAATACTTTTGAAAACCACCAAACCAGTTTTTCTGTCTGCCAAACTAAACCAATCAGTCAGCCATTGTTGTTTAGTCCATCAGTCCTCGTGGGATCGACCCTCACTTACCCGAGGTATTACTTGGACGACCCAGTGCACTTGCCGGTTCAGTTGTGGATATTCCACAATTCTGCACCAAGTTTTTGATGCCATTGTCGAGGTCTGATGGTGATTGACAGCTACCAGTTGTCTGATTGCTTAGATTAGGTATTTTTCTTAGTTTTGTTTGTTTAATTTTCTTTAATTTTTCAAATTAGGTTTTGATTGTTTCCCTTAATTTCTGATTTTAAGTTTGGTGTCCCGTTAGTAATTTTTCTTTTCTAATATTTCCGAAAATATTAGTATTCTTCCTTGTTTGATTTTTCAAGATTTTTGGTTTATTTCTTTCTTATTGGTATTCAAAAATTATTTGTTTAATTGCTTGACTTGTTTTATTTTATTTCTTTTTACATAAGATATCTCACTGGGTATTCTCTATAGTTTGACATAGAGATTCCCACCCTTTCTTCATTTTCTGGTTGTTTATGAGCACGAACAGGGACAAAGAACACCTTCTTGATTTTGATCTTAAACCTGAGAGGACCTTGAGGCAGTGTTTGCAATAAGCTAGAGCTTACAGAGCCGGTGAAAATCTCAGAGATACATTTGAGAAGGAAACCATAGATCCCAACAATCCCAATATTCCTGTTAATATTAATGGTGGGAATCCGAATGGTAATGAACAAGCTAGGAGGACGCTGAGTTCCTACACTACTCCCAGTCCTGATTTTTATGGGAGTAGTATTGCAGTACCTCCTATTAGTGCAAATAATTTTGAGCTGAAGCCATAATTAATCACTATAGCTTTATGGGCTACCACAGGAAGATCTAAATCTATTCTTCTCCAGCTTTATGTAGATCCGTGACACTGTAAAGACTAATAGAGTGAATCCTGATGTTTATAAGCTCATGCTCTTTCCAATTTGCAATGAGGGACAAAGCAAAGCAGTGGCTGGATACTCAGCTCAAAGAGAGCTTAGACTCTTGGGACAAGGTGGTCAATGGATTTTTTACCAAATTTTCCAACCTCAAAAGCTCACTAAGTTGAGGGTGAATGTTCAGATTTTCAGGTAGAGAGATGGTGAATCCCTCTATGAAGCCTGAAAAAGATACAAGCAGATGATCAGGAAGTGTTCCCCATATATGTTTTTAGACTAGACCAAATTGTAGATTTTCTATGATGACCTCTTTGAGATGGCAAAAATGTCTCTGGACAATTCCACAGGAGGTTCCTTACACATAAAGAAGACGTCTGAAGAGGCTAATGGACTTATTGAGATGGTTACTAACAACCAATATCTATACTTTTCTGAGAAGAACCCTGTGAATCCTATGAAGAAAGGAGTTATGGAGGTGCACACTCTGGATGCCATTTTAGCTCAGAACAAGATCATGCCACAATAAATCAGTATGATCACTCAGCACTTGGGTGGGATGCAAGTATCAACTATTAATACGTAAGACGCATCTAATGACATGAGTGAAGGCTTCAACCAAGAAGAGATTTATGGTTATGCTCAACCCACTCCTGAGCAAGTTAATTATATTGAAAATTCCTCCAAAAATCCTTATAATGATCCTTATTCGAATACATTCAATCAGGGATGGAGGAATCTCCCTAACCTTGGATGGAGGGAGCAACCCCAGAAGCCCTAGCTGAATTTCAGCAACAACTATCAGGGTGGTTTCAATCAGAATAAGTTCAATAATTTCAACAACCATAAATTTCAACCTTCTCAACCACAACAGGCATCCACTCAACCTCAGAACAACTCTGACTTGGCTTTAGTAGTTGTTGAGCTCTCCAAGAGTACTCATAGTTTTATGCAGGAGACTAGAGCTTCACTCAAAAACTTGGAGAAACAAGTAGGGCAGTTGAGTAAGAGGATACCCGAGAGGCCTCCTAACACTCTCCTCAGTGACATAGTGGCTAACACAAGAGAAGAGTGTAAGGCCCTCACAATGGCTCATGATTTCATGCCAAAGGAGACGCAAGTTGCTAGCGGGTTAGAAGAGAAATAAGCTCCAGAAAAGGATGAAGTTACACTGTCAGACACCCCAACTAGGGCACCTATACAAGAGCCTGAAGTATCACACCCTCAGGAGCTCCAAGAGGAGATCAAGGATGAGCAATTCTATCAGTTCTTGGATGTCTTTAAAAAGTTGCAAATCGATATTCCTTTTGCTGAGACTCTTGACAAAATGCCTCCCTATGTGGCATTCATGAAAGGCTTACTCTCTGAGAAGAAGGCCTTAAAGGGAGATGAAATAATGGTCCTGACTAAGGAATGTAGTGCACTCATTCAGAGCAAGCTGCCGAAGAAGATGCCAGATCAAGGGGTTTTTTAGATTCCTTGTACTATTGGGAATATCATTTTTGACAAAGCTCTTTGTGATCTTGGCTCAGGTATCAATCTGATGCCCTTATCTATGATGAAAAATCTACAAATTCAAGAGGCACAGCCTACAAGGATAGCACTACAGATGACAGATAAATCTCTGAGGTAGGCGCATGGGCTAGTAGAAAATATCTCTGTCGAGGTTGGAGAGTTTTTCCTCCCTGCAGATTTTGTAGTACTTGATATGGGAGAGGATGTAAATGACTCCATAATACCCGGAAGACCATTCTTGGCAACTGGGAGAGTTCTGATTGATGTCGAGAGAGGTGAATTGGTTTTGATACTGTGTGAGGACTACATGGTATTTAAGGTTTTTAAACCTTCATCACTTTCTGGAAAAAGAGGTACTTGCATGCAGAGTTCGTTGCTTAAGCCTCCTCCCTTGGTGGGAATCAATACAATTTCTCTTGACATCAAACCTAAGTTTGGTGTAGGGAGGGATGAAAGTGGTGTTCACTAGAAGTCTAGTCCTACCTCATACAGTGAATAGGATCTTGTCTCTTGAGCATATTGAGTTGATCCATGATAGTACAGGAAAGAAGTTCATAATAAGGGTGAGGACCTGAGCCCCTATGACCTTCCTCCCTAGTAGAGCTGACCGTCAAGCTAGTCACAGTAAAAAAGTGCTTGTTGGGAGGCAACACAACCAAGAATATCCTTTAGTTTTTTTTTAGTTTGAGTTTCTTTTATTTTTCATTATTTTTCATAGTTTTTTCTTTGTTTAGGTTTGTGATCATGCACAGTATTTAGAATAGGGACAGAAGGACTCAGAAGGAAGAACAGAACCCCCTGGAGTAAGGAGCATTCGAAGGACTCTGGTGCTAAATGCTAGGCTAGGCATTAAGCGCCCGGAAGGGAGCAAGGAGAGCTGGCATTAAACGTAGGGATGGTGTTTAACACCAAGAAGAGGAAGCAGAAGCTAGCATTAAACGTCAGGTGGGCGTTTAACGCCAATGAAGAGCACTTTTTTCATCCCTCCAAGGGTGCTAAACGCATGCTGGGCGTTTAGTGCCACACATGACTCGTCTCAGGGATATAAAAAAAATCCATTTCTAGCACAAAATGCTGAGGCTAGCGTTTAGTGCCAGGCAAGTCAGTTTTAAATATGAAGGAAGGTGTTTAAACCAACAGTTAAATTACTATCCCCCCCCCACTTGGATCATTCAACCCACTCCTTCTCTCAATCCCTTAGCCACTCTTCCATCCACATTCATCTATCTCATTTCCCAAAATCACCTCCTATCAACCTATCAAATCCCATTAATCTTTCAAATCACCCGCCACTCCACCTAATCACCACTCATCAATCCTATCAACCTCTCTTCCCCATTAACCACATTCAAATTTCATTTCCCTCCCACTTTTACCCCCTATAGCCAAACCCCCACCCATATAACTACCCGCTTCCTCAGCTCTTATCCCCACACCTCCAACTACTATCTTCCATCCTACTATCTCCTTCTTTTCTTTTTTCTCACTAAACCGTAGCCCCTCCTCCTAAAATTCATTCTCCTTGCTTCCTTTTTATCACATTCTCTTTTGCTATCTCTTTTCTAATTTCTCTTTTAATTTGCTCGGGGACGAGCAAACATTTTAAGTTTGACATTGGGCACTCCACTTTTTTTCTCTTTTCACTATCCCTATGGCACCTAAAATTGGTGAATCCTCTTCAAGAAGGAGAAAATAGAAGGCTCTTTCTTTTGGTCGTTATGATTTCACCCAGTTTTTCTCTAAGACCTATGAAGATCACTTCCATGATCCCCAAGGTCTGCTATAATCTTCAGTTAGAGGAGTATCTAGAGATCTAGGAACAAATTTTGAGGAGGGGTTTGGAAGTTCTGACCAACCGCGTGACAAATGTGGGAGTGCTTACGGTCAGGGAGTTCTACGCCAATACTTGGGTGACCAACAAGCATGCACTAGTGTTAATCTGGATCCGAAGAACTGGTGCACCATTGTCTGAGGGGCGATTATGGAGTTCAGTCCAGAGAGGGTGAGGGAGATACTTCACTTGCCACCTTCCCGAGATGACCCTTACTCTTACAGTCAAAGAGTCAACACTGACCAGAGACTGAACTAGGTTGATGAACGGATTTTTGTGTGGTTTAGAATTCACAAATAAGTTCTCGTTGCAAGTATAACTTTTACACCAACAAGAATCCTTTCATACAAAAATTTAGTTGTCACAAGTAACAAACCTTAAAAATAATAACCGAAGTATTCAAACCTCGGGTCGTCTCTCAAGAAATTGCAGGGAGGTGTATTTATTATTGGTTATGAGATTTTTTGAGAAATTTGGAGTTTGGGGAATGGGAAAATAAATGATTATAAATTAGAGCAATGAAAATAAATGAGAGGTTATAGGTAATTAAATTAAAAAGCCTTGAACAGGAGAAAGTTAATCGGAAGTTCTATCCTTGTTGGATTTCCAAAGATTAATGATAATAGGTTGTTGTTTCTACTTAGTTAACCTCCAACGATTGAAGGAAAGTCAAGTAGTTGAGCCAACTTCTATTCACAAGTCCTAATCTTCTCCCTTGGGAAGGATTAGCGTTAGCAACTAGAGAGCAAGCCAACAATTTCCAATTATTATTTAACTCTTGAGTCTTCCAACTCAAGGGTCTCCAAAAATTAATATAACTCCAAAATCAAGTTGAGAACCTACTCCATTAACATGGATGCCAATTTCGCATACATGTAAAGGGAGTAGGAAGAAGACAAGATAATAAAACTCAACTGAAAATAATTAAGAAATAATGAAATTAAATGGAAAAGTATCTTTGCATTAATTAATTCCAAAAACGAAGGTATCCATATAACTATAAACAAAGTAAATAGGAAATAAAAAAAGTAAGTAAATAGAAAACAAACTAGAATGATAAAGACTTCAACCGAGGTAATAACTCTGTCAATATCCAACTCAAAAGGATAAAACTAGGAATCCTAAATCCTAGAGAGAGGAGAGAGCCTCTCTCTCTAGAAAACTACATCTAAAACCTAAATTGTGAATAATGGGAAGTGAATCCATGATTCCTTCACTCTGCAGCCTCTAATCTGTGTTTTCTATGCCTAGAACTGGGTCAAAATGGAGCCCAGAAGTCGCTGGGGGCGAATTCTGATACGCTGAATTTTCGCAGATGCACGCATGCGCGTGATGCACGCATGCGCATCGCTGCTAGGCAACTATTATAAATTATATATCACTTCGAAGCCCCGAATGTTAGCTTTCCAACACAACTAAAACTACCTCATTTGGACCTCTGTAGCTCATGTTATGATCGATTGAGTGCAAAGAGGTCAGGGCTGACAGCTTTGCAGTTTCTTCAGCTTCTTGTATTCCTTCCACTTTTGCATGCTTCCTTTCCATGCTCTAAGCTATTCTTGCCCTGTAAATTCTTAACACACATATCATGGCATCAAATGGTAATAAGAGAGGATTAAAATTTGCTAAATTAAGAGCAAAGAAACATATTTTCAATCATAGCACAAAATCAGGAAGGAAAATGTAAAACATGCGAATTCAATGAATAAGTGTGAGATTAGTGGATAAAATCCACTCAATTAAGCACAAATAGTGGTGTATCAAATCTCTCCACACTTAAACATTAGCATGTCCTCATGCTAAGCTCAAGAGAAGCTATAAGAGTGAAGAGGAATGGTAGGATGTATGAAATGCATCCTATTTATATGAATGCAACTAAATACAGAACTTTTCTACCTATTTGGTTAAAAGTAAATAAATCTTTTAAGAACAAATATGAACTAGATTTCACTAATTCAAATAATAAAAATGAAGTACAAATAGACTTGCAAGAAGAAGATAGCTCATGAAAGCCAAGAACAAGGAATCGAGCATCGAACACTCCCTGGAAGTGTATACACTCTAATCGCTCAGGTGTTTGAGGTTCGATTCTCTCAATTCTCTACTAATCTCGCGTTCTAAGACTTGCTCTTAATTTAACAATCAACAAAGATTTAATACATAAATACACATATCAAGAGGTCTTTTAAGGGTTGTAATGAGGTCAAGGTCAGGGTAGGATTGCATTTGGTTAAGTGGACTAAAATCTGAATCCTTAATTAACCTAAACTTCTCACCTAACTTAAGACAATCCATGTAATTATAATGTAGAATCTAACTACCCATTAACTATGTTTACCACATATTCATGCATTCCAATTTTGAGTACAGTGCATATGCATTGATATTATTACATATCTTGGGGCATTTTGTCCCCTTTCTCTTCCTTTTCTCCTTTCTTTTCTTTTCTTTTCTTTTGTTTTTCTCAACGCATATGATTAAGGTATTTCATGCATAAACATGTCCTCAACATTCTTTTTCACATTTTCTCAAGAATATACAACACCCAGTTCCCAAACCAAATGTTTCCAAACCCAATTTCCCCACTCTTAAGTTATGAGCACTATCACTAGTCTAAGCTAACCAAGGATTTAAATTAAGGACATTATTGTTTTTCACTTAGAGTTAGTGATGAGCTAAAGTAAAGAACAAAGGGGTAAAATAGGCTCAACTTTGGTTTGCAAAGGATAATGAAAGGTTAGGGCCATATGGGTATGTGAGCTAAAGTGAAACAAGGTCTCAATCATATAAGTGCATGCATACATCAAACAATAGAAATATAGAATTAAGCAAGACAAAGATCATAATTTTAGAGAAAACAACACACACCAAAAATAAAATATTGGTTGATAAGATGCAACCAATAAAATAGGCTCAAAATCTTACTGGTTTTGTGTGTTCGAGCTCTAAAACTATGTTCCAAAAATAAATTTCTTCAAACAAGTTCAATAAAAATTTTAATTCAAATTTGTGAAATGCTATAAAATAATTTCTTGGAAAGAGTTCATCACTTCAACCAAGCAGTGGTAGAATATACACGAAATCAAACAAACATGCAATCAAACATGCAAATGCAACAATGAACTAACAAAGGAAATCCCACATTGGTGTCGAGAAGGAACTAACTAACCCGCGGAAGTCGGTATCGACCTCCCCACACTTAAAGATTGCACCTTCCTCGGTGCATGTTGAGATGCGCAAGTGGGTGGGTTACTCTAACTGATGCTCTTTTTTTAATAGATTATATAGATGGACTTGTTGTTCGCCCCATTTAGAAACTTTTCCTTTTCCCTCTTGGTGGCCATCCTGAAAAAGGGAGAAAGGAAAGGGACATGTAATTCAAATAGCTAGAATCGGGAGGAGGAAAGTCCAAGTGAGACTCAATGCCAAGGTAAAAGATAATGTCTTAAATACATGGTCGCGACTACATGCAAATAGGACATTAATTGAATGCAATGAAGGCATATTATAGCAATTAGATGCAAGAGGTTTAAAAGCATGGAAGCAAAGGCATGAGAAGCATAGATCAAGCATCAGGTTCAATAATAAGTATCACATGGAAGGAAAGAATGAGCATATGTAAGATGACAAATATGTATAATATACTCAAAACAAGTGGATGGCAAGAGTTGTGAAAAAGAGGCATGAAAGTAGTAAGAATATGATAGAAAAGAATTCAAAATGCCATGTTGGCTTTTTCACAAACACTTGATATTCAAGTTAAAATAGGAATGAAAATAAATAATCCAAATGTGTATGAGATCCATAAGAAAATATCAATTGTCAAAGTGCTCCTCATAATATCCACAAGCTCAAATATAAGAGAATAAATGCCCAAATAAAGTTCCAGCACCAACATAAAAAATGCATGAGAAAGGGATGAAAGGGAAACCAAAAATAAGTAAGCTAAGGTGAAATTTAGAAGAAAGAAAAATAACTAAATGCATTAATTAATTGAAGAATGAAAGAGTAGAATAGAGGAGGGAAAGAAAAGAAACCTGATGAGGAAGATGAAGAGAGGAAGAAGAAAGTAGGAAGTAAAAAGTAAGAAGAAATAATGAAGAAAGAGAGAAGAAGAAGAAATTAGGAAGGAAGGAGAATAAGGATTGGGCGAGGGATAATTGAAATCTGGCAGTGGACGATTTTAATTGTGCGTCGCATGCGATGCGTACGCGTACGGTACGCGTACACGTGGGTCGCGTAAAATCCAAGTGGCGCGTAAGCGTCTGGCACGTGCATGCGTGATCTGTGGAAAGCGCAAGTGACATGCACGCGTGAGGGACGCGTACGCATGGGCTTGCTTATGCGCAAAGCACGCTTCCAGTACCACTCCGGCCCAACTCTCGGGTCAATTCCTTGGTGTGCAAACTCACACATGATGCGCACGCGTCAGGGACGCTTGCACGTTGGTACATGAAATCATGAGTTCATACTTCTCTCACAACTCCGTGCAGCTGACCAATAAGTGCACTGGGTCGTCTATGTAATACCTTACATGAGTAAGGATCGATCTCACGGAGATTGTCGACTTGAAGCAAGCTATGGTCACCTTGTAAATATCAGTCAAGGAGATTCAAATGGTTATGGGGTTTTGATAATTAAAAGACAAATAAAACATGAAATAAGATAGAGATACCTATGCAATTCATTGATGGGAATTTCAGATAAGCGTATAGAGATGCTTTATTCCTCCTGAGTCTATGCTTTCTACTG
Organism: Arachis duranensis; assembly: GCF_000817695.3. Taxonomy (NCBI): domain Eukaryota; kingdom Viridiplantae; phylum Streptophyta; class Magnoliopsida; order Fabales; family Fabaceae; genus Arachis; species Arachis duranensis. The sequence continues at coordinate 55,414,644 of NC_029780.3, read as the reverse complement.
CCTTCATCCAGTGATGCGTACTCCCTTCTATGGCAAGCTGTATGTTGGGGGATCACCATTGTCAATGGCTACCATCCATCCTCTGAGTGAAAATGGTCCGGCTATGGGTTACGTAGGGTTAATCATTTGTCGGTTCTCGATCGTGTCGGAATAAGATCCATTGATCCTTTTGCGCACTGTCACTGTGCCTAGCACTCGTGAGTTTGAAGCTCGTCACAGTCATCATATCCCAGATCCTACTCGAATTACCACAGACAAGGTTTAGACTTTCCGGATCTCAAGAATGTTGCCAATTGATTCTAGCTTATACCACGAAGACTCTGATCTCACGGAATGGAAGGCTCTGTTGTCAAGAGAGGCAACCATGTGTCGTGGACCAGGAGGCCAAGAGATATGCATTCAAGCTTGTTTTCAGGTAGAATGGAAGTGGCTGTCAAACACGCGTTCATAAGTGAGAATGGTGATGAGTGTCACTTGATCATCACATTCATCATGTTGAAGTGCGAATGGATATCTTAGAACAAGAATAGGTTTGAATTGAATAGAAAACAGTAGTAGTTGCATTAATTCATGAGGAACAGCAGAGCTCCACACCTTAATCTATGATGTGTAGAAACTCCACCGTTGAAAATACATAAGAACAAGGTCTAGAGATGGTCGAATGGCCATGCCTCCCAAATAACATGAAACAGTCGAAAAAGGATTCAAAGACCTGATCCCAAGATCAAAGATGATCAAAAAGATGAAAATACAATAGTAAAAGGTCTTATTTATAGTGAACTAGTAACCTAGGGTTTACAGAAATAAGTAAATGATGCAAAAATCCACTTTCAGGGCCCACTTGGTGTGTGCTTGGACTGAGGATTGAAGCTTTCACACGCATAGGCTTCTCTTGGAGTTAAACGCCAGCTCTGGTGCCAGTTTGGGCATTTAACTCCGATTCTGGTGCCAGTTTGGGCGTTTTACGCCAGAATTTTTATGCTGACTTGGAACGCCATTTTGGGCCGTCGAATCTCGGGCAAAGTATGAACTATTGTATATTACCGGAAAGCCCATGATGTCTACTTTCCAATGCAATTGAGAGCGCGCCAATTGGGCTTCTGTAGTTTCAGAAAATCTATTTTGAGTGAAGGGAGGTCAGAATCAAACAGCATCTACAATCCTTTTTCAGCCTTTGAATCAGATTTTTGCTCAGGTCCCTCAATTTCAGCTAGAAAATACCTGAAATCATAGAAAAACACACAAACTCATAGTAAAGTCTAGAAATGTGATTTTTTCATAAAAACTAATAATTATATACTAAAAACTAACTAAATCATACTAAAAATACCTAAAAACAATGCCAAAAAGCATATAAATTATCCGCTCATCACAACACCAAACTTAAATTGTTGCTTGTCCCCAAGCAACTGAAAAAAAAATAGAATAAAAAGAAGAGAATATAAAATGAATCTCACAATATGCATGAAACTTAGTCCCAATTAGATGAGCGGGGCTAGTAGCTTTTTGCTTCTGAACAGTTTTGGCATCTCACTTTATCCTTTGAAATTCAGAATGATTGGCATCTCTAGGAATTCAGAATTAAGATAGTGTTATTGATTCTCCTAGTTTAGTATGTTGATTCTTGAACACAGCTACTTTGTGAGTCTTGGCCGTGACCCTAAGCACTTTGTTTTCCAGCATTACCACCGGATACATAAATACCACAGACACGTAACTGGGTGAACCTTTTTAGATTGTGACTCAGCTTTGCTGAAGTCCCCAATTAGAGGTGTCCAGAGTTTTTAAGCACACTCTTTTGCTTTGGACCACAACTTTAACCACTCAGTCTCAAGATTTTTACTTGGACCTTCATGACACAAGCACATGGTTAGGGATAGCTTGACTTAGCCGCTTAGGCCAGGATTTTATTCCTTTGAGCCCTCCTATCCATTAATGCTCAAAGCCTTGGATCCTTTTTACCCTTGCCTTTTGGTTTAAAGGGCTATTGGCTTTTTCTGCTTGCTTTTTCTTTTTCTTTCTTTTTCTTTTTTGCCATTTTTTTTCGCAAGCTTTGTTATTCACTGCTTTTTCTTGCTTCAATAATCAATTTCATGATTTTTCAGATTATCAATAACATTTCTCTTTGTTCATCATTCTTTCAAGAGCCAACAATTTTAACATTCATAAACTTCACTATAAAAAATATGCACTCTTCAAGCATTTATTCAGAAAAAAAAAGGTATTGCCACCACATCAAAATAATTAAACTAATTTCAAGATAAAATTTGAAATTCAAGTACTTCTTGTTCTTTTGTAATTATGCACATTTTTCATTTAAGAAAGGTGAAGGATTCATGGAATTATTCATAGCTTTAAGACATAGATACTAGACACTAATGATCATGTAGTGAAGACACAAATATAGATAACACATAAAGCATAAAAATAAAAAAACAGAAAGATAAGAACAAGAAAATCAAAGAACGGGTCCACCTTAGTGATGGCGGTTAGTTCTTCCTCTTGAAGATCCAATGGAACGCCTGAGCTCCTCTATGTCTCTTCCTTGCTTTTGTTGCTCTTCCCTCATGGCTATTTGATCCTCTCTAATTTCATGGAGAATAATGGAGTGCCCTTGGTGCTCCATCCTTAGTTGCTCCATATTGGAACTCAAATCTCCCAAAGAGGTGTTGAGTTGCTCCCAATAGTTGTGTGGAGGAAAATGCATCCCTTGAGGTATCTCAGGGATTTCTTGATGAGGAACTTTCTCATGCTCTTGTTGAGGTCTATGAGTGGGCTCTCTTATTTGCTCCATCCTCTTTTTAGTGATGGGCTTGTCCTTTTCAATGAGGATGTCTTCTTCTATGACAATTCCAGCTAAACTGCATAGGTGACAAATGAGATGAGGGAAGGCTAACTTTACCAAAGTGGAAGATTTGTCAACAACCTTGTATAGTTCTACAGCTATAATCTTATGAACTTCCACTTCCTCTCCAATCATGATGCTATGGATCATGACAGCCCGATCCACAGTCACTTCGGATCGGTTGCTAGTAGGAATGATGGAGCGTTGGATGAATTCCAACCATCTTCTAGCCACGGGTTTAAGGTCATGCCTTCTCAATTGAACCGGCTTGCCTTTGGAGTCTCTTTTTCACTGAGCTCCTTCCACAAATATGTCCATGAGGACTTGGTCCAACCTTTGATCAAAGTTGACCCTTCTAGTGTAGGGGCGTGCATCTCCTTGCATCATTGGCAAGTTGAATGCCAACCTTACATTTTCTGGACTGAAATCTAAGTATTTTCCATGAAGCATATTCACAAGCAAAGAAGATATTAATACCAGAGTTACTTTAGAAAGACAAAGAAACTCCAACTCTCAACTCTATTCCTATCATATAATTCCTAATAGTATTTTCTACCCCTTTTGCCATATTAGTTATATGCCTTCATTGTTTCATGATACTTCATCCAACTCCATATACTTAATCCAACAATTTCTTATCTGCTTGACTAAGTCCTGCAAGACAACCATAACTTGCTTCAAGCCACAATCCTCGTGGGATCAACCTTGACTCGCTCAGGTATTACTTGGACGACCCAGTGCACTTGCTGGTACTGCTGCTATACGAAATAGTGTGGGTTTTGCATACACGCGCACCAAGTTTTTGGCGCCGTTGCCGGGGATTGTTGAGTTTGGACAAACTACCGGATTGTTGTTCTCGTTAAATCAGGTAAGTTTATTTTACATTATTTTAATTGAGTCCTTTATTTTTTTATTTATTTTCTTCTTCTTCTCAATTTTTGAAAATTATTAAAACCTTTTCAAAAATATTTTTCTTTTCTTTATTTAATTTTTGTTCTTGGTATTGAGTCCTGCCTGTTCATGCTTTTCAATTACAAAAATTTTAAAATTTTCAAAAACCTTTTTCGTGTAGTTTATTTTTGGCATCCTCAGATTTGTCTGAGTCCTTCTTTCAAAATTTTTTTTCAAAAGTAATTTTTTTTTTGTTTAAATTTTGTTTCAATTTTTAAGTTTAGTGTTTTCTTGTTAATTTTCTTGTGTTTTTCAAAAATTTTGTTTTGGTCTTCTAAAAATTTTAAGTTTGGTGTTCTTTTTTTTATGTTCTTGAGTTCTTTGAGTCTTTAAAATTTGTTCTTTGTGTTCTTGTGAAACTTCAAAGTGTTCTTGAGTCTTGATCTTAAAATTTTTAAGTTTGGTGTTCCTTGGTATTTCCCTCCAAATTTTCTTTAATAAAGGGGTGCTAGATCTAAAAATTTTAAGTTTTGTATCTTTTGTGTCTTTTTCTCTTTCATCATAAAATTCAAAACTAAAAAATATCTTTTCTAACTGATTTCTAACCATAATTTTCGAAAATTACATATAAAATTCAGATTTCAATTTTAAATTTTTATCTTATCATATCTTAGTTATCAAGTTTCAAAAATCAAATTTAAAAAAAAAATCATATCTTTTTCAAAAGTCTTATCTTTTTCAAATCTTATCTTATCTTTTTCAAAATTAAAATTTTTTAATTAAATCTTTTTCAAAATCAATTTTCTAATCTTATCTTTTTTGTTTCTTATCTTATCTTTTCTAACCTCTAATTCTAAATCATATCTTTTTCAAAAGTTTAAAAAAAAATTTATCTTATCTTTTTCTAATTTCAAATTTTGATTTTAAATCTTTTCTTATCTTATCTTCTATCTTATCTTTTATTTTAAATCTTTTCTTAATTAATATCTTATCTTCTTTTTCATCTTTTTCAAAACCACCTAACTAACTCTCATCTTCCTTAATTTTTGAAAATATCTCTCTTCTTCTCTCTCATCTTTTTCAAAACCTCCTAACTAACTCTTCTATTCTTAATTTTCAAATACAATACCACTTCTTCTCTCTAAACCACCTAACTAACTCTTCTCTTCTTAATTTTCAATAACTACTTCTCTCTTTTCTCTCTTCTTTTTCAAAATCACCTAATTAACTCTCATCCCTCTTAATTTTCAAAAATTTCTCTTTCTCTTCCATCCTCTATTTTCAAAATTTTAACAATTAAAATTTAAATATTTTTAAATTAATTTAATCTAATTTTCAAAAGAATAATTAATTAAATAAAAATAAAAATATTTTAATTCTTATTTACTTTTTCTATTTATACTACTTCTCTTCTCATCTCTATTTATTCAACTCTACTACCTTCTTTTGGTCTACCTCAACTTCTTTATCTTCCTTCCTTTCTTGTTCTCATCTAACTGGAAGCTCTTTGATCCAAGTGGAACAAAAAGCTTTCTTTCTTTCTCTTTTCTTTTATTCTATCTTCTCTTTTCAAGGTAACATTCTTCTACTTCTTTTATTTATTTTTGTTTTTATTTTCTATCTTTTTCTTCTTTCTTTACTATTGACTTTAAGGAGGATCTTCTTGTCTATTGTAAGTCTCTTTCTTTTCTTCTTTTTCTTTTCTTCTTGTTTATGACCAGGAACAGAGATAAAAAACCCTCTTAACTCCTGATCCTGAACGTGCACTACAAGAAAACAGCTCTATTGTCACGCTTTTAAAGCGTGGCGAAAAGCTGAAAAAAGGGTGGCGATATGTGATCTATCTCCACGCTTTTTGAGCTATCGCCATGCTTTTAGTGATCTATCTCCACGCTTTATTTTTTGCCACACTTTTGTAGATTGCCCCGCTTAAAAAGCGTGGCCATATGTGAGAGATACGACCACGCTTTTAAAGCATGGCCATAAAGAGATACGGCCATGCTTTGAAAGTGTGGCGACTGCGAGAGATATGGCCACTCTTTGAAAGTGTGGCGATAGCGAGAGATATAGCCACGCTTTAAAAGCGTGGTGATAGCGAGATACGGCCACGCTTTAAAAGCGTGGCGATAGCCTTGTCAAATTTTAAAAAAATCCTTTTTTTTTATTTTCAATCATTTTTTATAACTAAACCTATAAATATAATATGCAATTGTTATTCCAAGATAAATCAATCAGTAATTAGTGACAATTTTTGGTATAACTATTTTATACATTAATCCTCATAGAAAACTTTCCAGGTTTTTTTAGTAACAAAAAAACCCTTCAACCTCCTATCTAGCCGAAATTCACTAACTAAGCAAAACGCATGTATAATTACAAAAGGAATGCAAAAAACCCTTCAACTGAATTTTTAACTTTCTATTCTACTATTATTCTTGGTTTCATCACTCATTGCCACTTATATAGAAACTAACTTCTAGATTATAACACCAGTTAATAAGGCAAATTTTAAAGAGAAGAAAAAGAAAATACCATGGGGTGATTAATCCAACAACACCAATGGGTTCTTTGAAGACATAACTCTTGAAAGTTTTCATGGGAAGAGAAACGGGTGCCTTCTACTTAGCATCGAGTTTCTCGGTAAGGTCAGCGTAAAACTCGAAGCAACCAGCAACATTATCCTAACATAAAATCAAGCATGAATCAGAGAATTACAGTAATGATACGAGAGAATCATGTGAATTGAAGCAGAATTGAAGTACCATGTCTCAGGCAGCTTCATCGAGTGGTTTTCCACAATCAAGGGATTCAAGCTTAGCGAAGTGATCCTTTCTCTCCACAAACTTGGCAGCGATGGCGTGGAGATAGCGGACTCAGTGAGCGTCGGAAGCAGAAGGTCAGTCGTTGCCTTTGTTTTGGTTGAGTGCTCTTCTAGCGGCGGCGACGGCACAGTCAAAACGTGCATTGATTGTGCAAAGCAAGCGAACCTCTTGGTGTTAGGGATTTGCCATTGTGGAAATGCAGCTGTATGACAACGCCATATGCATGCAGTAAGGACTTCGAAGGTGGTGGAAGATTGAGCAAGATGACGAGGGAGGAGGGCAGAGAATGGCAGTGCGGAGGAAGGGAAGGAAACCTCTGTTAACTGACCAACACCGTGAGTAGTGAGCGCAAGGAATGCGAGTGCCAGCAGAGACAAGTTAGGGGAGACGACGGAGGGAGCGCCGGTAGATGAGAGAGTGCAAGCACCGACGATGAGCTTTGCCTGAGTTGGGGACGAGCAACAGAGTCTGAGTGTTAGGGTTTCAAAGCATTAGTGTAAGTGTCAGCAGAAAAAAGTAGAAGAGTCTGATGAGTCTTGTAGCGCGTTGAGGAACCTTTTTGCCACGCTTTTTTAGGAGTGCCAAGATCAAAAACTTTTCGCCACACTTTTTTAGGGGTGCCAAGATAAATTTTTTTGGCCACGTTTTAAAAGTGTCTCTGTTTCTCTCTATGGCCACGCTTTTGAAGCGTGGCAAAAAAAGTGTGGCCAAATCTCTAATCAATTGTGACCCTCATAAAAGTGTGGCCATAGATACTTTTCACCACGCTTTTTAAACGTAGCAAGAAAAAATGTGGCCAAATATTTAATCAATCGCCACCCTCATAAAAGCGTGGCCATTGACCACTTTTGGCCACGCTTTTAAAGCGTGGCAAGAAAAAAGCATGGCCATAGGCCTTTTTTCTTGTAGTGTTGAAAAGACTCTAAGGAGGCATTTAAAACAAGCTAAAGCACAACATTTCAAAAGAGATCTCTCAGAAAGTTTTGAACAAGAACAAGGAGACGTGGCCGAACCACAGGAGGAGCCTAGAAAGGTCCTTGGTGACTTCACCATTCCTACCTCTGACTTTTATGGCAAAAGCATTATTGTACCTACCATTGGAGCTAACAATTTTGAGCTTAAGCTTTAGTTAGTCCCTCTTCTGCGTCAGAACTGCATGTTCCATGGACTTCCACTAGAAGATCCACATCGGTTCTTAGTAGAATTTTTATAGATCTGTGATACTGTAAAAACCAATGGAGTAAATCCTGAGGTTTACAAGCTCCAAGCAGCAGATCAGGAGATGTCCTCCTGACATACTCTTAGAGTGGTCCATCATAGGCGTATTCTATGATGGCTTATCTGAGATGTCCAAAATTTCATTGGACAGCTCTGCAAGTGGATCCCTTTACTTGACGAAAACACTTGCAGAAGCCCGAGAACTCATTGAAATGGTTGCTAACAACCAGCTCATGTACACATCTGAAAGAAATCCCGTAAATCATGGAGTCTCTCAGAAGAAAGGAGTTCATGAAGTTGAGACTCTGAATTCTATCCTAGCACAGAATAAGATCTTGACCCAACAAGTGAACATGATCTCTCAACATCTCAATGGGATGCAAACTGCAGCTAGCTGTAATCAGGAAGCTTCTCTTGAAGAAGAAGCCTATGATCCTAATCAAACCACCATGGAGGAGGTGAATTACATGGGAAAATCCTATAGAAACACTTACAACCCTTCATGGAGGAATCATCCTAACCTTTCATAGAAGGATCAACAGAAACCTCAGCAAGGTTTCAATCAAGGTGGTAGGAACCAGAATATGTTCAAGCACATACCACCATCCCCATCTTCTCAAGGGAACATGGAAACCTCTAATCAGAGCCTTTCTGACTTAGCCATTATGGTTTCCAGCCTCACTAAGGCCACTCATAGTTTCATTAATGAAACAAGGTCCTCCATTAGAAATTTAGAGTTGGTTAACTAGTCAAGAGGATCCCTGAGATCCCTCTTGACACTCTTCCCAGTAATACTGAGGTTAATCCTAGAGAAGAGTGCAAGGCCATAACCATGCAGGTTGAGGCCGAATTGGAGGAGAATGGGAAGGCGTCGAGTGCCAGTGAAGGCACTCCTGCAGTGCATAAGTTTTGATGACTACTCATCCTCAAGTGAGGATGAAGACACTAGGGAAGAGCAAGTTGCTCATTTCCTAGGAGCTCTTATGAAGATGAATGCTAAGTTATTTGGTACAAAGCCTCTGGAAGAAGAACCTCCACTGTTAACCAAAGAACTCCATGCTTTGGTTCAGCAAAAGCTACCTCAGAAGTTTCCAAATCCTGGACGCTTTCTGATTCCTTGCACCATAAGCATTATGACCTTTGAAAAGGCTCTATGTAACCTTGGTTCAAGCATTAACCTCATGCCACTCTCTGTAATGGAGAAGTTGGGAGTCCTTGAGGTACAAGTTACGCACGTCTCTTTAGAGATGGCAGACAAGACCATGAAGAAGCCATATGGCTTAGTGGAGGATGTCTTGGTTAAAGTTGAAAACTACTACATTCTTGTAAACTTCATAGTCATGGACATAGGAAAGGATGAGAATGATTGTGTCATCTTTGGAAGACCTTTCCTAGCCACAACTAATGCTATCATTAATGTGCCTAAAAGAGAACTAACCTTAAAGTTAGGGAAGGATCACATCTTATTCAAGATGCCTCATCCCAGCTCTCCCTCTAAAAGAGAGATAATTGTGCAACACCTAGTGTGCCAACCCTCTCTTTCTATGCAGAGTATTGCAGAGTCTCCAGACATCAATTCTAAGTTTCGTGTTGGACAGCCGTCAACAAGCTCTAAGCACAAATGTACTAAAAAAAGTACCTAAAGGCTGGAGGGAGAAAAAAGTTCATATTGAAGGCCTCTCACCTGGCATGAGAGTTGTCTTCACTAAGAAGCCAGCCTTAGCACATATAGTGAGCTGTGTCCTATCTCTAGAGCATGTAAAGCTCATTCATGAGAGGACAGGCAGAAAATTCACTATTAGGGGTGTAACTCTGAGCCCATACTCACCTCCGTAAGGAGCTAAAGGTCAAGCTAGTGACTATAAAAGAATGCTTGTTGGGAGGCAACCCAACTTTACTCAACATTATTTATTTTCATTTTATTTTTCTTTCAGTTTTAGGGTCATGATCATATGCACCATTCAAGAGATAGAATTCACAGCAGTGAAAACAGAACACTTCGAAAAGAGTGTTAAAGTTGAATGCCAGTGAGGAAGCCCTCACTAGGCGTTCAACATCCCAATAGGGGAACATTGCTAGCGTTGAACGCCATCCAAGGAGTAGACCCTGGGCGTCCAAATGCTAGTACAGAGAAGCAGAGAATCTGGAATTTCCTAGTCTCTCAGGACCAAGAGGTCCCACAGAGGCTCTACCTACCCCCACCTTCTTCTTCCCCATTCATCATATTTGCTCGAGGACGAGCAAAATGCTTAAGTATGGTATTGCAAAAGCTTTGCTTTGTGACTTCTACCACTCTTAGGTATAGAAGAAGAGGATGGAGCAAATTAGAGAGCATGCACATGAACCTGTGCATCAGCCTTAACAAAGGCAAAGGAGTGACATTGAAGAAATCAAGTATCACATTAGATCCTCAAGGAGGAGTAGTAGCCATCATCATCAAGGTGGATTCGTTCTCTTTATCTCCTTCTCTATTATTTTTCTGTTTTCTGTCTGTTTTATTATCTATTCTCTTGTTCTAGTTGCATGATCATTTGCATTGATGTCTTTAAGTTGTAAAATGTTCCATATATCTGTCACCTTGCTTAGATGAAAAAATTTTTATTTGAATAGAACTAAGAGATGCATGAATTTTAAACTTAAAATAAGATTAGTTTAATTAGTGTGATGTGGTGTCAATTGCTTTTGTTTTCTAAATGTATGATTAAATAGTGCATATTTGAAGTTGTAACTTTAGAATGTTGGCTCTTGAAAGAATAAGGAAAAAGGAAAAGTATTATTGGTAATCTGAAAAATCTAAAAGTTGATTCTTGAAGCAAGAAAAAGCAACAAAAGAAAAAAAAGCATGTTGCAAAAGAAAAAAAATTACATGCATGCAAAAGAAAAAAAATAAAAAGAAAGAAAAAAAGCAAGTAGAAAAAGCCAATATTCCTTAAAACCAAAAGGCAAGGGTAAAAGGGCCAAGGCTTTGTGCATCAGTGGTTAGGAGGGCCCAAAGGAATAAAATCCTGGCGTAAGCAACGAAACCAAGATGTCCCTAACCATGTGCTTGTGGCGTGAAGGTGTCAAGTGAAAAGCTTGAGACTGAGTGGTTAAAGTCATGGTTCAAAGAAAAAAGAGTGTGCTTAAGAATTCTAGACACCTCTATCTGGGGACTCTAGCAAAGCTGAGTCATAATCTAAAAAAGTTCACCCAGTTAAAGTGTCTGTGGCATGGATGTATCCAGTGATAATATTGGAAAACAGAGTGCTCAGGGTCACGGCCAAGACTTAGAAAGTTGTGTTTAAGAATCAAAATAAGCTTAACTAGGAAATTCAATAATATCATCTGGATTCTAAGTTCCTAAGGATGCCAATATCTTTGAGTTTCAATGGATAGTGAGTTGCCAAAACTATTCAGAATAAAAAAGCTACTAAGTCTCGCTCATCTGATTATAACTAAGCTTCATTTGAAACATAGAAATTTATTGTATCTTAATTTTATTTTCTATCCTACTGTGTTTTTAGTTGCTTGGGGACAAGCAATGTTTTAAGTTTGGTGTTGTGATGAGCGGATATTTTATACGCTTTTTTTACATCATTTTCATATAGTTTTTATTGAGTTTTTATAGGTTTTAGTGTTAAATTCACATTTTTGAATTCTACTATGAGTTTTTGTATTTTTGGGGAATTTCAGGTGTTTTCTAGCTGAAATTGAGGAGCTAGAGTAGAAGTCTGATTCAGAGACAGAGAAAGCACTGCATATGCTGTCCAGATCTGACCTGCCTGCATTCAGAAGAGCTTTTCTAGAGCTATAGAAGTCTAAAATGGCGCGCTCTCAACGGCCATGGAAAGTTGACTTTCAGAGCTTTCCAGCAAAATATAATTGTACATACTTTGCATCAGATTAAAAGGCCCAAAACTGGCATCCAACGTCAGCTTCTTGCCCCCTTCCAGGCGTCCAGCGAACAAAAAGCAGAGACCAATGTACAAACGCCCAAAGAGAAACCCAACGCCCCAGAGACCTCATAGCACATGGATCTCATCAAAGCTCAGCCCAAATACTCACCAAGTGGGCCCCAGAAGTGGATTTTAGCACTAAATAGACTGTTTTACCATTTTTGTGTAATTCTTAGTCATTAACCTAGTATTTAACGAACTTTTACACCTCTCGCTGAAGAGGTCTGCCAGATTTTCGTTTTACATGTATTTTTACTTCAGTATGAGTTTCTAAACCTTCTAGGTTGAGGGGAGGAGCCCTGATGAGTCCTATGAATTAATAAAAATATTACAGTTTCTTCTTCGATCCGTGTTTGATCTATCTCTAAGATGTATATCCAATCTTCATCGTGGTGAATAGGATGATGTAACCAATTAGCTCTGTTCATCACATTAAGATGAACGTGCCTGACAAACACCCGCATCTACTTGGGTTTGTGTTAGTACCTGGAAGAAAAGCACGAGCCAATAGCTATGTTTATACATCTCTCAGACGGTTAATCCATGACTTCATTGGGGAATTCTTGAGACACCAGTTCAGCCGATTTCTAGGGAGATTCGGGTCTCCCTGGTATAGGCTAGAATCTAAAGAAGCAGCGTTCTCTGATCTGGAAGATTTGACCCTGTCTGTGGTACTTTGAGTAGGATCGGTCGGAGAATGACTTGCTAAGCGCTTCACCCTCCGTTAGATTGAATGATCATGGCCAATGGCCACGGCCAATAGCGTTCATTCTGTATCAGAGGAAATCAATAACCATGGGAAATGGCTTTGATCACTTACAGCCTACCATAGAAGAAGATCATTCACAAGCAAAGAAGACAGTAATACCAGAGTTACTTCAGAAAGATAAAGCAACTCCAACTCTCAACTCTATTCCCATCATATAATTCCTAATAGTATTTTCAATCCCTTTTTCTTTATTAGTTATATGTATTCATAGTTTCATGATACTTCATCCAATGCCATATACTTAATCTAACAACTTCTTATCTACTTGACTAAGACATGCAAAACAACCATAGCTTGCTTCAAGCCTACAATCCTCGTGTGATCAACCTTGACTCGTTCAGGTATCACTTGGACGAACTATTGTACTTGCTGGTACTACTACTGCATGAAAGAGTATGGTTTTGCATACACGTGCACCAAGCACTATGAGTCATGATCAAATGCAATTACAAAGTATACCAAAGGCTCTGAGCACCACTGACTGAGAGAAAGTTAAAAGAATAATTAGAACTTAAATCAAAAGTGCTTGTAGTGTTGTTGTATCAAGTGAAGCTTGTGGGCAAAACACTTAGAGTCATGGCTAGGCTCAAGGTGCAAAGCACCAAAAGAAAAGAAAAGAAAAAAGTTGTGTTCAAGGATCAACTAGAGACTAAAGAAGAGAATTCAAAATATCATATGAGTTCTAGTGCTGAGAGACATCAATATTTTTGAACTTCAAAGGATAGTGAGATGCCAAACCTATTCAGAGTTAGAGTGTCATTAGTCCTTAGTACTTGGACATGAGCTTAAAGGAACACTCAAGTCTTGGGTGTTTTTCTCTTCTTTTCTCTGTCCTATATAATTTTGGTTGCTTGAGGACAAGTAACAGTTCAAGTTTGGTGTTGTGATTCGTGAGCATCTTATACCCTTTTTTCCCTTATTTTCTAGTCTTTTTCAGTCAGAATTTATTAAGTTTTATACTATTTTAGTACAAAAATCATCTTTGGATGCTACTTTGAGTGTTTTAGTGTTTTTATTTATTTCAGGTGAAATTCGGAGCAATTTGGCAGAGTTTTGAGGAAAAGAAAGAATACTTGAAGCATCACTCTTGGGCATTAAACACCAAGGTAGTGCCATCAACCCGCAAGCAAAAGGAACGTTCCTGCCTATTTAAGCACTAAATGCCCAACTGGCATTTAGCTCCAGGTAATCCGAATTGAAACCTCACGAGTGGATTTAGCTTTTATTAACTATCTTTTATTTTATTTTTGTAATTTTTATTTACAAATAATGTCTTTTAGTTTTAGGATTTATTATTTTATTTTGAAATCAAATTAGGTTAGATGTAAAAGGGAAAAGATTCACCCTTTACGGGGATCTTCTCACTTCTACATGTTTCCCTTTTCAGAACCCTTGTTTTCTCTATAAGTCATGAGCCACTAAACCTCCTCGATTAAGGTTAGGAGCTCTGTTTTTTTCTATGGATTAAGACTATTGATTTTCTATTTTAATTAATGTATTGATTTAGTTTCAAGGATTACTTTCATTCTTCATTTTATAAATCTGGGTGGAACAAAGTATGAACCTTATTCAAGACGCGTTCTTGTGACCCTTGGAAGAGGTCCCTCACCTGAACACTGTGATGACTTGAATCATCTACAACATAGTAGTTTTTTGAGGTTAAAAACACTCGCTACTGTTTCGAAGATCCATGAGAATAATAGTCATTGCATATTTTTTTCAGATCCAAGGAACACTAAGCATGAAGAACAAAATTCTTTCTAGCAAATCAAAGAGAAATGAAGAGAAGAAGAAATTCACTATCATTTAATCCATCAAGTACAACAGAGCTCCCTCCCCCAATGAGAGAGAGTTTAGCTACTCATAGCTTTAGAGAAAAGTACAAGACATAGAAAAAGATGAAGTAAGTGAAGTAAAAGTTCCAAGCCCCCTTTCAGTACTCTTCAAGGGGTATTTATACTACTCCCATTCTAGAAATGAAAATTACAAAAAGAATAGAAAATTACAATTGAAAATAAAAGAGAAAACCCATTCATTAGAGACATGTGAGTGGCATGTGAGCAGCGTGTGAGAGGCGTGCCACACCCAGCTCATTAGATTGGCTTGGCGAGCTACGTCTAGCTTCCAAGTGGCACGCCCCCTTAGTGAAGCTAGCTTGGCGTGCCAGACCCATCTTTCAAGTGGCACGCCCATAATGAAAGTTGGACTGGCATGCCACACCCATCTTTCAAGTGGCATGCCCATAACGAAAGTTGGACTGGCGAGCCACGCCCAAGATCCAAAGTGGCACGCCCATGTTGAGATCTTCAAGCTCCTCTTCTGAAATTTTTAACTAGCGTGCCACGCCCTTGTTAGGCTCTTCAATCATCTTCTTTGGTCACTTGTACTGGCGTGCCACGCCCTCATTAGGGTCCTCAATCTTTTCTCTGGAAGGTTGAACTGGCGTGCCACGCCCTTTGTTGGTGCACACAAATTCCTCTCTGGTCCAGTGAGCTGACGTGCCATGCCCAGGTCTGGCATGCAACGCCCAAAGCACCAAGTGGCATGCCCATTGATAATTGGCTTGGCGTGCCATGCCCAAAGTCTGAAGTGGCACGCCTTCAATGAGGTCGTGGCCCTTCTCTTCCGGGAATTTGTATTGGCGTGCCACGCCCTTGTTGGGGGCTTCATTCTCCCTTTCTGGTCAATTGAACTGGCGTGCCACGCCTAGGACTCAAGTGGCACGCCCATGATGATGGTTTGG
>NC_029780.3:55397797-55399321 GCF_000817695.3 Arachis duranensis | reverse complement strand
GTCCCCAACTTGGGGGTGTGATGATTGGTGCTGTGGTGAGCTTAGCCTTTAGAGTTTCAAAAGCATGTTTGCATTCATCATGAAAGATAAAAGGATTGTCTACCACCAACAAATTACTTAATGGCTTTGCTATTTTGGAAAAATCTTTGATGAATCTCCTATAGAAACCAGCATGTCCTAAAAAACTTCTAACGGCTTTCACACTAGTTGGCAAAGGAAGTTTTTCTATAATTTCTACTTTTGCCTTGTCAACTTCTATACCCTTTCTTGAAATTTTGTGACCAAGAACAATGCCTTCGGGTACCATGAAATGGCACTTCTCCCAATTCAAAACTAAATTGGTTTCTTGGCACCTTTTCAAGACTAGGGTAAGATGATGCAAGCAAGTATTGAAAGAATCACCAAAAACAGAAAAATCATCCATAAAGACTTCAATAAATTTTTCTACCATGTCCGAGAAGATTGATAACATGCATCTCTGAAATGTAGCTGGAGCATTACATAATCTAAATGGCATTCTTCTATATGCGAAGACTCCAAAGGGGCAAGTAAATGATGTCTTCTCTTGGTCCATAGGGTCGACCACTATCTGATTGTAGCCAGAATACCCATCAAGAAAACAATAGTAGGCATGGCCAGCTAGTCTTTCAAGCATTTAGTCAATGAAAGGGAGGGGAAAGTGATCCTTTCACGTGGCATCATTCAGCCTCCTATAGTCAATACACATTCTCCACCTTGTCACTGTTCTTGTTGGGATGAGCTCATTCTTCTCATTGACAATAACAGTCATACCACCTTTCTTGGGTACCACTTGCACTGGGCTAACCCATGGACTGTCAGAGATAGGTTAGATGATCCCAGCTTTACACAACTTCAGCACTTCCTTTTGAACAACCTCCTTCATTGTGGGGTTCAGCCTTTTCTGGGGTTACACCACTGGTTTAGAATTTTCTTCCAAGAGTATTTTGTGCATGCATATGGCTGGGCTTATACCCTTCAAATCATCAATGGTCCACCCTAATGCACCTTTATGAGCTCTCAATACTCCAAGGAGTTTTTCTTCTTCTTCAACACTCAATGTAGAGTTGATGATTACTAGAAAGCTATCCTTTTCACCAAGGAATGCATATTTAAGATGAGAGGGTAGTGGTTTTAACTCTTGTTGTGGCGCCTCTTCTCTCTTGGCTTCCATTGGTTCCTCTAGTGCTTGCAATTTGTTCTCTTCTTGTTCTCGGATGTCTTGGACTTCCTCCTGTTTCACTTGATGGTTTACTTTAAACACTTCTTCAACCAACGCATCCACCATATCAATCCTCATGCAACTCTCTTTCTCAGTGGGGTATTGCATTGCCTTGAAGACATTAATGGTCATTTGCTCATCATGTACTCTGAAGGTCATCTCTCCCTTTTCCACGTCAATGATTGTTCTAGCTGTGGCCAAAAAGGGTCTACCAAGAATAACGGAGTTGCTCCCCTCTTCATCCATATCTAGGACTACAAAATCGGCTGGGAATATAAAATTTC
>NC_029780.3:55392909-55395142 GCF_000817695.3 Arachis duranensis | reverse complement strand
TGAGAATTAATGATAGAGAGGATCATTAGGGATCAGAGATGCAAGTTTTCATGAATTGATGTTAGTCAAATCCTTCTCAATCATGGGTATAGATCCATGGCAAGTGGGTGATTGAATCCCAATCTCTTGGTGATTCAATCTCTCTCAACATAAGCAATTGCCACTCTCGTGATCTAATTGTTCATGAGAAGAGATGAAGCACAAATCTAATCCAGCCACACAATTCCCATAATCTCAACCAAGGAGAGTTACATCTCACATACTAACCAAGGTGTTTTGATTAAAGGAATCATGAAAGGATGAACTCTAAACTGAATTATGTGGCTCATTCCTCAAATTCACCACATAATTCATATAGATTAACCCCTCTCTCGATGGTGGTTGAATCTTTGAAGAGCAAGAGTTCCCTCTTTAGATCAACCACTAGAATTGAGAAGGAGAAGATGGATTCACCAATTCATTCCAACAAACAGAGCTCCTCCCCCTAATGAAAGTGGGGTTTAGTGAGTCATTGCTCCAAATTCAACAACAATTGACATAAAGGAAAATTAAACTCAATTGCAAAGAAAGATGAAGAAGAATTATGAAATGCTTGAGGATTAAGAAAATGAAGAAGAGAAGTTCCAAGAAGAAAAAGTGCTTCCTGGGTATCCTCCCGGAAGTGCTAACAAGTAGAAGTGCTAAAAGTATGAAAAAGTTCTAAGTGTCAAAAAGTGTGTAAAAAGTCCTCTCCAAGTACACCAATCTCTTCTCTTTATACTACTCCCAAAACTTCTTCAGATATCTTCTATTTGGGTTAACAATGTGGGCTTTTCTCATTGTTGCATTCTTGGTTCAATTGAAGAAGTTGTTGGCCTTTGTGATGAATAGGGGAAGCAGAGCAAGTTGGCACCCATTCTGGCCCATTGAGGGGCGTTATTGGCACTAACTCCAGGCTTAATGCACGTTGACAACGTGCATGACATTTTCCTGGAAGTGAAGTATTAGACTTGGGTGTTGCTAGCCCAAGTTGTTGCTAACAACTTGCTTTTCCTCTTCTTGGCTCTACTTTTATGCTAAATGTAGCCCAGAATTTGAGTGTCAACCTTCTGCCTCAATATGGACTATTATACATCATTGGAAAGCTCTTGATGTCTATTTTTTAATGCCACTGGAATCACCTCATTTGGACTTTCCTAGCTCAAGTTATGCTTCCTCAAAGAAGGTAAGGTCAAGTTGCCAAGTTGTTGCCAAAAACGCACCTTCTTCTCCAAGTTGGCAACGTGCCCGTGCTTCACCTTCCAGGGCAGGGACTTGGGGCTGGCGTTGTTGCAAAACACGCCCCCTTTCTGGCACGTTGGCAACGTGCTCGTGCCCCCCCCTCCAGGGCTCATCTCTAGCCCCCTTGAATTTCGCTTCATGTTCTTGTTTTTAAGGCCTAAAGATGGCTCTGGTTTGGCTTCAATTTTGTGCTCCACAATAGACTATCATATATGGTTGGAAAGCTCTGAATGTTAGCTTTCCAACGCAACTGGAAGCACTCAATTTGGATCTCTGTAGCTCAAGATATCTTCCATTGAAGTGGACATGGTCAGGCTGCCTTGTTGGAGTTGTTGTGGACAACGCCCCATATATTCCAAGTTAGCAACGTGCATCATAATTTCCTGGCGTTGTTGATGAACACTCCTTCTCTTCAGCACGTTGGCAACGTGCTCGAGCCTTTCTCAAGGCTCCATGTTTGCTTCCTGGCGTTGGCAACGTGCATAGAAAGGCTAATGTGCGTTGGCAACGTGCATGGTGCCTTTCCTGGCGTTGGCAACTTGGATGGTGCCATGTCTTGGCGTTGGCAACTTGGATGGTGCCAAGACTTGGTGCCTAGCCAAGTAACCATTCCTGGCGTTGTTGCCAAACACGCCAATGCTTCCTAGCTCAACAACGTGCTCGAGCTCCCCTTTGGTGCCAAAATTGCTTGCTACGTTGCCAAGAAACACGCCTTCATAACTTGGAGTTGGCAACGTGCATATCATTTTCCTGGGCCAAGTTTGCTTGTGTGGCGTTGCCTAGAGACACGCCTATGATTCCTGGCGTTGGCAACGCCCTCGAGCTCCTCTTCAAGGCTCCATTTGTTGCTTGGCGTTGCCTTGAATAACGCCTATGGTTCCTGGCGTTGGCAACGCCAGCTTCTCTTCCTCCAGAGCCAAGCTTGCTTGTGTGTGGCGTTGGCAACGCCCTTCTAGAGTTGGCAACGCCAGCT
>NC_029780.3:55390846-55392653 GCF_000817695.3 Arachis duranensis | reverse complement strand
TTTGTCACAAGAATTTAAGATGTAAGACTTGAATGTTCTTCTAGAGAGTAATTTTTCATTGAGCATGTCATCCTCATTTGTGTGGTCATTAATTTATTGTAATTGAACACAACTATTCAACTTTTTCAATTAAAATGCTTGCTTCACTACTAAATTGGTTAACTTCACTAGACTTCTTTTATACCTTAGCACATGACCCTTGAACCATTCTTTCCTTGATGCTTTTCTTCTTCTTTTTTTTTTATATTCCCCTTTTTTCATTTCCAATGAGCTCGAAATCTTGTCTTAAGGCGGCTCTTTAGCATAAGCTTTCAATCAACAATCCCAAACCAGTTGGTTCAAGTTGTTAAGTGTTAAGACACTCTTAAAGATTTACTAACTCAAGCCTCTCTCCTTAACACATTCAATCACAGGCATATAACATTGAAATTTTGTTTATCACTATTTCATACCATCCTTTGGCTACAGGAGTAAGATTTATCCTTCTCAAGTGACTTGGAACTCCCTTTGAATCTCTTTTCCAATCTGTATTTTCCACACATAACCCTTGCAAGATCTCATCCGGATTGTTTTCTATTTGCAACCTGGTCTCATAACTAGGCTCTGCATAAGTTATGGTTCTCAACTTTAGAGCCCTAGTGATGGCTGCTGGACTGAAGCTCACTTCAACTCCTCTGACATAACTTGTGTAAGGAGCACTATCTTTGTTTTCTTTTACAGTATTTGCATAGAACTCCCTGATCATGACTGCACTGATGTCAACAAGAGGAGCACATAAGAGTTTCCACCTTCTTTCTTTAGTGATTTGCCTCATGATGGGATATTCTCCTTCCTTCAAATCAAGACCTTTCTCATAGATGACATTCTTTGTCTTCATGAACCTATGATATCTCCCTTCATGGAATTGTGATCTAAATTTGGTTGCATCAAATGATGGAGGTTCGGCTATCATAGGTTCCTTTCCCGGCCTCCTTTTTGAACTTGAAGAGGCCATTGGATTTGAGGTGAAAAGAAAGGAAAAGTGAGAAAAGAAGAAGTATGTGTTGTGTTGGGAAGAGTTTTGATTCGGTTCTGTTGTGAGACAAGGGACTTATGTTGGTTTTAAGAGTAAATGGGATTATGGTTTTCATATGTGAATGAGTTTGTGAACCGTTTAGTGCTACGGCTATTAATAGGCAGATTCTTCAAACTTTCCAACAAAATCACAATGAATGAGGAAAGAGCTCGTTGGTGCTCATGAAGGGTTGAGATTGAGTTGTTCATCAAAGGAGTGCATGGAATGGACGGTCTGCATGCATTGTTGAGGCTTTGACGAGGATCCTCCTCCCATTGGCTGCATGCATTTAGGCGTTCAATAATGCATGCATGCATACAGATTCTGCTTCCCCATGAGCGCATTCTACTAGGCACATGTGACCATCCTCACATAGCTTCTCCTAGCCGTGGCCCCTCCTTGCTTTTGTCTCAATCCTTTTCTCCTGCAAGAATCAAGACAGCTAGCCTTAAATCATTAACATAATCGTTGGCAATTGATTTATAATAAAAGATTTGTTTTGTTTTGTTTATTATTTATTTGAATTTTTTTTTGTGATCAATTGTGTCCCTAAATAAAAATGCTAAAAGTTGGTGAACACCAAACTTATCTTTTATTGAGGGGACGGCTTAACAGTGCAAACCGTTCTTCACAATTGATGCAAAAAAAAATTTTGATGTATGATCACTTTTCTGTATGGTTTTGAGTCCATGATTGAGAAATGATCTTCTGAACATTGTTACACATGCAGACACCAAACTTAGTGTTTGGTCA
>NC_029780.3:55388697-55390593 GCF_000817695.3 Arachis duranensis | reverse complement strand
TTCTTGCTCTTCATCTTTTTCTTTCTTGTTGATCTTTCTTTCTTGACAGTGACTTGAGTTGTGATACCTTCCTTCTTGTTTATCACCCCTGCTTCCTTTTGCATTCCTTTTTCTTCTTGCATCTGCTTGTTTTTCTGTTCTACTGCCTTGTCGGTTGCTTGCTTTGGAAGGAAGTCACTACTTGTCTTGCTTGCTTCTTCATTACTTTGTGATTCTGGAAAGACTTTCAAGGTGATGCTCTCCTCATGCATCCTGAGGGTTAACTCTCCCTGCTCTATATCCACAATGGCTCTAGCAGTGGCCAAAAATGGTCGACCAAGTATTATGGAGTCATTTCCATTTTCTGAAGAATCCAGGATCACAAAATCTGCAGGTTAAATGAACTTGTCAACCTTAACTAAAAGGTTCTCAATCAGCCCTTTAGGATATACCACTGATTGGTCCACCAACTCCAAGGACATCTGTATTGGTTTCACCTCCTCTATGCCAAGCCTTTTCACTAAAGAAGATGGGATTAGATTTATGCTTGCTCCTAAATCACACATTCCCTTGCTGATGAATAGATTTCCAATAGTGCATGGTAGGAAGAAACCTCCAGGATCTTCAAGCTTGGGAGGGAGTCCCTTTTTAATGAGTGCACTGCATTCTTCACTAAGCATTACAGTTTCCTTTTCATTCCAACTTCTTTTCTTTTTGATGAGATCTTTCAAGAACTTGGCATACAGAGGCATTTGCTCCAAAGCCTCGGCCAAAGGTATGTTGATTTCCAGCTTCTTGAAAGTCTCAAGAAATTTGTGAAAATGCTGATCCTTTGTCTCTTTATGAAATCTTTGTGGATATGGTAGTGGTGGTGTTAAGTTCTTCTCCACTTGATATTGTCTTAGATTTGGTTCTTCCCTGATCTGCTTTCCTTTCTTCAAATTCTGTGGTTTGTTGTCTTCCTCTGTGAGTTTTTCTGGAACATCCTTGCTTAACATGTCCTTGTTGATGGATTCATCATTCTTTGTCGGCTCATTGTTACTATGCTTGGTTGCTCCTTGGTTACCATCCACTAACACCTTTCCACTTCTTAGTTGCACTACCTTGCATCACTAATTCTTTTCCACTTCTTAGTTGCACAACCTTGCATTCTTCCTTTGGGTTGGGAATGGTGTCACTAGGTAGTGAACTTGATGGCTTCTCAACAGAAATCTGCTTGGAAATTTGCCCAATTTGCCTTTCTAAGTTCTTTATGGAAGCTTCTTGGTTCTTTGTTGTCAATTCTTGGTTCTTCATCATTTTCTCCATGAGCAGCTCTAGATTGGTGATCCTCTGGGATTCATGTGAAATTGGTTGATTTTGGATTGTTGATGGATGATGATAAGTGGTTTGATTTGTTGAGTGGTTATTGGGTGGATAATGGTTAGAGTTGGGGTAGTTATTTTGTGGTTTTCTATATGTATTTTGGTTAGTGTTTGGCTGGGGGTTGTGGTTTGTGTTTTTCCAATTGTTCTGACCTATGTTTCTTTGCCATGGTTGTTGGTTTTGATTATGGTTGTCTCCCCATCTGAGGTTGGGATGGTTCTTCCAAGATGGATTATAAGTATCACCATAGACTTCATTAGTTCCAGGATTTTGGTTGTGCATGTACTGGACTTGCTCTTGCTGTTGCTCCTCTTGAGTTTCTTCACTTTGCACTCAAGTAGTTGGTGGTTGGCTTGTGGCACTCACTGATGCAACTTGCAAGCCATCAATTCTTTTGGCCATTTGCTCAAACTGTTGTTGAATCTGCTACTGCATTATCTTGTTCTGAGCTAGAATTGAATCCACTCCTTCCAACTCCATTACTCCTCTTCTCTGTGATGGTTGGCGTTGTCTTTGATGAGCAAAGAAATATTGGTTATTGGCCACCATATC
>NC_029780.3:55379893-55381610 GCF_000817695.3 Arachis duranensis | reverse complement strand
AGAATCCTGGAACGGACTGTAATTAACCGTAGAAAGGATTGGGCAAGAAGCTTGGATGATGCTCTGTGGGCATACAGAACAGCATTTAAGACCCCTATAGGGACCTCTCCATACCAGCTTGTGTATGGAAAGGCATGTCACTTGCCAGTGGAACTGGAACACAAGGCTTAAAGTGTGTCACCATATGGATACGTAGAGCTTCAAGATAATGAATCTAACAAAAAGTTCATTGTTAATGGACAGAGAGTTAAGCATTATCTTGAAGGCAACTTCGAGCAAGAATGCTCAAAACTGAGACTTGATTAAGAGCTCAGTGGTAGTCCAGCTAAAGACAATAAAGAAGCGTTGCTGGGAGGCAACCCAGCCATTTACAAAGTTTATTTACTAATTAAAATAAATTTTCTTTTCTTTACAGGTATGAGTCCAAGTATCTTCAAAGGTGAAATAGCAATTGGTTGAAGTCACAGAGTTACAGGGAAATTTGGAAGCTCACTGGTGTGAGAAAGCCAGTAAGAAACACTTTGGGCGTTGAACGCCCAAAAGAAGCACCCACTGGGCATTTAACGCCAGTGAGGGTAGCCATCTGGGCGTTAAACGCCAGAAAGGAGCATCTTCTGGGCGTTAAACGCCAGAAAGAAGCACCTTCTGGGCGTTTAACGCCAGTCTGCTAGCATCCTGGGCGTTCAGAAAAACGCCCAGTGACAAAGGACTTCCTGGCGTTCAACGCCAGAAAGAAGCATCAACTGGGCGTTGAACGCCCAGGAGAAGCAACAATTGGGCATTAAACGCCCAAAACATGCATCGTTTGGGCGTTGAACGCCAGGATGGTGGGAGGAGGTAAAAATTCATTTTTAATCCTATTTTTTCTAAATTTTTATGTTTCAATTCATGATTTCTTACATAAACATATTCCAAATTGTCATCCATCATATCAAGTTAGTTTTCTAAAAACCCTGATTCCTAAAATTCCATGCTTCAAAAATTTTAAATATATCTTAATCCAAAAAAAAAACAAATGGTTTTCCAATCCAATCCAACTCTTTTAAGTTTGTTTTCAAAACTCAATTATCTTTTTAAAATCTTTTTCAAAATTAAAAATTTCAGATTTATCTTTTAAATTATCATTCATATCTTTCTCTTTTTAAACAATATCTTTTTCTTATCATATCTATCTTTTATAAATCATATTTTCTATCTTATCTCTTTCTTATTTTCGAAAATTACCCTCCCCCCTCCCTATATTTTGGGTTCGGCGCCTCCTCCTCATCACCATCCAACACTTGCTCTCCTTCTATCCCTCTTCTTTCTTCTCTTTTGCTTGAGGACAAGCAAAGCTCTAAGTTTGGTGTGTTTTATCCGTGATCACAAAAACATACCCACTAAAGATCATGGCTCCCAAAGGAAAACAACCCAACCCAAGAGGCAAGAAAGAAAACACTCCAAAGCCACTTTGGAATCAAGGGAAGTTCTTAACTAAAGAACATTCAGACCATTACTACAAGATAATGAGTCACAGATCAGTGATCCCGGAAGTCAGATTTGATCTGAAAGAAGATGAATATCCGGAGATCCAAGAGCAAATTCGAAACAGGAATTGGGAAATTCTGGCCAATCCTGAAACGAAAGTGGGAAGGAACATGGTTCAGGAATTTTATGCTAATCTATGGCAGACAGAAAGGCAAAGAATAATTGGAGCTGCTCTCTTTGACCATCGGAC
>NC_029780.3:55378830-55379793 GCF_000817695.3 Arachis duranensis | reverse complement strand
GTCAATAAAGGGCTGGACAAGGTTCTGGAGGACATATGCATCCCTGGAGCCAAGTGGACCACCAGCACGACTGGCGTCCCAGTTCAACTCAAAAGGGAAGATCTAAAACCAGTAGCCAGAGGCTGGCTGGACTTTATTTGTCGTTCCATCTTGCCCACCAGCAACCATTCTGAAGTTACCATCAAAAGAGCTGTCATGATTCACTGCATCATGTTGGGAAAAGAAGTGGAAGTCCATCAGCTGATTTCCTGTGAGCTATATAAAATAGCAAATAGGAATTCTAAGGACGCCAAATTGGCTTATCCAAGCCTAATTTCTATGCTTTGCAAGTATGCTGGAGTAAAGATGGGAATAACTGAATATATCCTAATTGAAAAGCCCATTACTGGAATATCAATGGTCAGACAACAGCAACAAGATGATTCAACCAAAAGGAGAGCACAAGAAGCCCTCCCAGAACTGCCTCATCGAATATTGGGAACATCTTGAGGCTTCTATTTCCAAATTACAAGAAGCTATGGATCAAATAAAGGAAGAACAGAATAATCAAAGTAGCATGCTGTGCAAACTGCTCAAGGAACAGGAAGAGCAAGGGCGTGATCTAAGGGAGCTGAAGTGCCAAAAATTAATCCTTGAACAGCACCCCACAGATTAGAGGAACATCTAATCCTCAAAACAACAGGTTACTGAGTTCCAATTTTTTTACTTTAACTCTGTGATAGTGTTATTATGGAAATTTACCTTAGGAGATATATAGTGGTAGTAGTAGTATTAATTAGTATATCTATTTCGATTTTATTTCCAATTAAGCTATAATTTACTTTTCTCATCATCATCAGGCATGAATAAAGTAGTAGATTTTTTTTAGAATAAAGAAGTAATCTATATTTTTCGAGTTCTTAATAATAAAATTTATAATTAATTATATGTGGTGGCAATACTTTTTGTTCTCTGAATGAATGC
>NC_029780.3:55373374-55375398 GCF_000817695.3 Arachis duranensis | reverse complement strand
GGGCAGGGCAGAAAATTGATGTGTGGTGCGGCTTGGTGCGGGCTGGTGCGGTCTTGGTGCGCAGAACGTTGCCCTGCCCTCACGGAGGTCAGGGCAGGAAAAATTGGTGCGCCAGAGATGTGCCACGGTGCGTGCTGATGCTGCCAGAATCATGCCATGATGCGCCAGAATGGTGCCTTGGTGCACAGGACGTTGCCCTGCCCTCGCAGAGGGCAGCGCAGAAAAAGTTGGTGCGCTAGAATTGTGATTTGGTGCTGCCAGAGTCATGCCGTGGTGCGCCAGAATTGACCCTTGGTGCGCCAGATTCATGCACCAACAAAATGCTGCCCTGCCCTCGCGGAGGGCAGGGCAGTGTTTCCAAAATGAAGTCCTGCGTTCGAATCCTGGCTACTACATACGCTTATTCATTTTCTTTGGCTTTCTTGGCACGGTAATGGGACTTAGTTCCTTGCTTCCTCATGGTCCCGTGTTCAACTCTTGTGGCAAGCATTTGGAGACATTTTCTATTGATTTTCTCCCCTTGTGAGCCCGATACTGCCCTTGTGGAGGGCAGGGCAACATTTTCTTCTTCTTGATTCCAAGGCACAAATTTGTGCTCTGCCCTTGTAGTGGGCAGGGCAGAGTTGCCTTCTTTGCCTTGTTCCCTTATGTTGCCCTCCTAGAGGGCAGTGTGCCCTTGTGGAGGGCAATGCTTGCCTCCCCCATTGCATGCGGCACACTTTTCCTTCCTTTGACCACGCTTCCTTCTCCTTGGGTCACGCTTTCTTAGGCCACGCTTTTCTCTTTTATTCTTTTCTTCACCTAAAATAAACCAAAACAACCACTCCAAGTATCACTAAATTCATAAGGCTTATAAATCAATTAAAATTCAATTAAAATTAGCTTAAACCTCATGAGTTATCATTAATTTCATGGTGGTTGCTTGATTTAAAGAAGTTATGCATTTTCACTCCAAATCACTTACTTAAGAAGCAAGAAAGTGCATAAAGACTAACAAAACAAATGAAATTAGCTTGAAAAATGGGTATATGATGACTTGTCATCAACTGACAATGGTGATTCCCTACATACAGCTTGCCATGGAAGGAGCTTTGCATTTATGAAAGTGAGTAAGCATTATATTGCAGGGATTCAGAGGACAAAGCATCTCCAAAAACCCCAAGATATTCTCCATTACTGCACAACAAGTAACTATTTTACACTCTTTTATTTTTCTAATAATTCCAACTGATAATTTTAATTAATATCCTGACTAAGAATAATAAAATAAACATAGCTTGCTTCAAACTAATAATCTCCGTGGGATCGACCCTTACTCACGTAAGGTACTACTTGGACGACCCAGTGCACTTGCTGGTTAGTTGTGCGGGTTGCAATAGTGTGATTGCAATTTCGTGCACCAACAAGAGAGGAGAGTTCTGGGATCATGCATCAATCCAAACCCAGGAAACTGTGGTAGCAGCATTCAAAAGCCAACTATCAATGCTAATAACTTCGAATTGAAGCCTCAGCTCATAACTCTTGTCCAGGACAACTACTCTTTTGGAGGGAGTGCCCAAGAGGATCCTAATGAGCATCTCACTAAATTTCAAAGGATATGTGACACAGTTAAATCTAATGGTGTTCATCCTGACACCTATAGATTACTACTGTTTCCAATTTCTTTGAGGGACAAAGCATCAAAATGGCTAGAATCCTTTCCCAAGGAAAGCTTGACCACCTGGGAAGATGTAATGAGCATATTCTTAACGAGGTTCTACCCTCCACAAAAAGTAAACAAGCTAAGAACAGAAGTACAGACATTCAGACAATAGGATGGTGAGACAATTTATGAAGCTTTGGAGAGATTCAAGGATTTGACAAGGAAATGCCCCCTGATATATTTAATGAGTAGGTGCAGATCTATATCTTCTATGAAGGGCTGAATCATGAATTGAAGAAGGCTGTAGACCACTCATCTGGAGGTTCCCTAAATAAGAAGAAGAGCATTGAAGAAGCCATTGATGTTATAGAGACAGTGGCTG
>NC_029780.3:55370661-55372069 GCF_000817695.3 Arachis duranensis | reverse complement strand
ACGCCAACTTTTCTCCCCTTTCTGGCGTTTGAACGCCAGAACTGGGCAGGGAATGGGCGTTTAACGCCAGCTTTCCCCCCTTTTCTGGCGTTTGGACGCTAAAAGTATTCCTCTCTGGGCTCTTAGTGTCCTCAGAGGGATTTTGGACAGTGGCTTGGTTATCCTCTGTCAATTGTTCCTTATTTGGCTTTTTGCTACTTTGAGCAGTGTTATTCAATGTCTTCCCACTCCTCAGTTGAACTGCTTGGCATTCTTCTGTTATATGTTTAGATAGCTGCTGTTTTGCCTGATTCAACTGTGATTCTATGTTCTTGTTAGCAATTTTAGTTTCTTGGAGCATTTCTTTAAATTCTGCTAACTGTTTTGTCATCAGGTGTAATTGCTGATTAAGCTCAACCATCTGTTCTTGAGGATTAGGATCAGTGGCTACTGCCATAACTTCTTCTTTTGTAGAGAACTCATTGCTAGAGTACAAATATTGATTTCTAGCAACAGTATCAATAAGCTCTTAGGCCTCTTCAATCGTCTTCCTCATATGTATAGATCCATCAGCTGAGTGGTCTAAAGACATCTGAGCTTTTTCTGTAAGCCCATAGTAGAAGATGTCCAGCTGTACCCACTCTGAAAACATTTCAGAGGGGCATTTTCTTAGCATACGTCTATACCTCTCCCAGGCATTATAAAGGGATTCATTATCCTCTTGTTTAAAGCCTTGGATGTCCAGCCTTAGCTGTGTCATCCTTTTTGGAAGGAAATATTGATTCAGGAATTTTTCTGATAGCTGTTTCCATGTTTTTATGCTGTCCTTAGGTTGGTTATTTAACCACTTCTTAGCTTGGTCCTTTACAACAAATGAAAATAGTAATAATCTGTAGACATCCTGATCTACTTTCTTATCATGTACTGTGTCAGCAATTTTCACCTCTTTATCACGTACTGTGTCAGCAATTTGTAAGAATTGTGCCAGAAACTCAATAGCTTCTTCCTGTGGAAGACCGGAATACTGACAATTTTGCTGCACCATGATAATGAGTTGAGGATTTAGCTCAAAGCTGCTTGCTTTAATGGGAGGTATACAGATGCTACTCCCATATGCAGCTATAATGGGGTTAGCATATGACCCCAGAGTCCTTCTGGATTGTTCAATTCCACTTAGGTCCATGATGGAGAAAGGGAATATGATATGAATTCACAAGTAAAGTAAAATATTTATATTTTTTTTTGACCGAAAAAAATTAAAATAAAACAAAAGGAAAACAAAATAAATTTTCGAAAACTCAAATAAGATCAAGGAAAATTGAAAACTAAATCAATTAGTCAATTAAGAAGATTTTGGAATTAGCAATTGAGAAGATATGATTGAAAATTATTTTGAAAAAGATTTGATTTTTGAAATGAGGAAAGAGAA
>NC_029780.3:55369923-55370551 GCF_000817695.3 Arachis duranensis | reverse complement strand
AAAAACACAAGAGGACACCAAACTTAGAATTTTTAAAGATCAAAAAGAGACTACGGACATGCAAATTCGAAAAAATCAAAGGAAAACAAAAGCATGTAATTGACACCAAACTTAAAATATGAAACTAAACTCAAATAAAAGACTCTAAACCAACTAAAATAAAACAGTCCTAATCTAAGCAACAAGATAAACCGTCAGTTGTCCAAACTCGAACAATCCCCGGCAATGGCGCCAAAAACTTGGTGGACGAAATTGCAATCACACTTTTGCAATCCCGCACAACTAACCAGCAAGTGCACTGGGTCGTCCAAGTAATACGTTACGTGAGTAAGGGTCGATCCCACGGAGATTGTCGGCTTGAAGCAAGCTATGGTTACCTTGTAACTCTTAGTCAGGATATCAATAATTATCAGGTTTGATTGTGAAAAGCAAAAGAACATGAAATAAGTACTTGTTTTGCAGTAATGGGGAAAAGGCTGAGGTTTTGGAGATACTCTATCTTCTGAACCTCTGCTTTCCTACTATCTTCTTCTTCAAGCACGCAAGGCTCCTTCCATGGCAAGCTGTATGTAGGGTTTCACCGTTGTCAGTGGCTACCTCCCATCCTCTCAGTGGAAATGTTCAACGC
>NC_029780.3:55361913-55369659 GCF_000817695.3 Arachis duranensis | reverse complement strand
CGGTCCAGATACAATGTCAAAAGATCCTATTAATAGTGAACTAGTAACCTAGAGTATACAGAAATGAGTAAATGACGTAAAAATCCACTTCTGGATCCACTTAGTGTGTGCTTGGGCTGAGCATTGAAGCTTTCATGTGTAGAGACTTTTTTTGGAGTTAAACGCCAGCTTTTATGCCAGTTTGGGCGTTTAAATCCAATTTTTGTGCCAGTTCCGGCGTTAAACGCCGGGAATTATGAAGCTGATTTACATTACCGGTTTGGGCCATCAAATCTCGGGCAAAGTATAGACTATTATACATTGCTGGAAAGCCCAGGATTTCTACTTTCCAACGCAATAAAGAGCGCGCTAATTGGGCTTCTGTAGCTCCAGAAAATCTACTTCGAGTGCAGGGAGGTCAGAATCCAACAGCATCTGCAGTCCTTTTCAGCCTCTGAATCAAATTTTCGCTCAGGATCCTCAATTTCAGCCAGAAAATACATGAAATCACAGAAAAACACACAAACTCATAGTAA
Source organism: Arachis duranensis (assembly GCF_000817695.3). Taxonomy (NCBI): domain Eukaryota; kingdom Viridiplantae; phylum Streptophyta; class Magnoliopsida; order Fabales; family Fabaceae; genus Arachis; species Arachis duranensis. The sequence goes on along the minus strand of NC_029780.3, from coordinate 55,369,144 downwards.
AGTCCAGAAAAGTGAATTTTAACTAAAAACTAATAAAAGTATACTAAAAACTAACTAAAATATACTAAAAGCATACTAAAACAATGCCAAAAAGCGTATAAATTATCCGCTCATCATGCTTCTTCCCTTCTCCTCTGCTTAGTTGAACTGGCGTGCCACGCTCAGCATGGAAGATAAAACTGGCATGCCACGCCCCTTGCAATTCTTCAAAGACCTCTCTCTGGCCAGAATACCTGGCGTGCCACGCCCAGTGGTGGCGTGCCACGCCCATTGTAAATCACCACTTACTTCTCTCTGGTTCACAAGCCAGGCGTACCACGCCCATAGTGAAGCTTGAGGTTCTTCTCTGGAAAGTGTAGTTGGCATGCCATGCCCAGCATTGGCATGCCATGCCCAGCATTGGCGTGTCACGCCCATAGTGAAGCTTAACCATCCATCTTCTGGAAAAGATAAATGGCGTGCCACGCCTGGCCTTGGCATGCCACGCCCATTGTAGTTCTTTATGGATTCTCTTCTGGAAAGTATAACTGGTGTGCCACGCCTAGCCTTGGCGTCCCACGCCCATTGAAATTCTTCATGGGTCCTCTCTAGGAAATGTAATTGGCATGCCACGCCCAGCTCTGGCATCCCACGCCCAGTCAAGGATAGTGGCGTTTGCTTGAGGTGGCATGCCCAGTACACATGCCCAGCTCCTTTTCTTGTGTTCTTCCTCTTTTGTTGCTCTTTTCACCTGAAATCCAAGCAAGACTCATTTCAAGGCAATGTCCCCTAAATTCATTATATAGTTCTTGTAAATGCATCAAATGAATGAGAATTCACCAATTCCATGGTCCTTTTAGATGAAAGAAAGAGGTAGATGATGCAAATCATAAGAACAGGAAGCTTAATTTTTGCTTGTCCTCAAGCAAATCAATGTGAATTGTTCTAATTGATTGAAACTTGACCCTTAAGAGAATGAAATCAACAATTAGAGATAAAGGCTAAGTGTCAAATCATGCATGAACTTTGTTATTGCTTTCATATCACAATGAACTCTAAGATTTTTGAGGACCTCTCTAAGTGCTTGCTTTTAGAACCCTTTCTATTGATTGTCACCTTGAAGTAGTAAGGTTTGTCATTTTTCTTTTGATTGCTCTTTTTCTTCTTTTATTATCGTTTTGTTTCCTTGATTGACCACAACTCTAGGTGTTTTGTCTCAAGACAACCCTTTAAAGTAAGATTTCAATTAGCATTCCCAAACCAGTTGGTTTTAGGGTACTAGGTGTTAAGACACCCTTAAAAATCTACTTGCTCAAGTCTCTCTTCTTGACACATCTTCACCATAAGCATCTACTAGGATCTTAGATCTTTCAGCCATTTATTTCTTTAATTTCTTCCTAATAGTTGATGCTCAGAGCCTTGGGTCTTGCTTACTACTTCTTGGTTCTATTGATATTCAAGGGTCATCTTTGGCATCTACTTGTTATGTCCTCTATGTCTACCTGTTTCATTATGGATTACTCACTTCCCAAACTTCAATTCATGGTTTTATACTTGTTTCTCATCTCTTATTTTGAATTCAACTCACTTAGGTTTTAGTCTCTTACTCTTATTTTACAACAACTCATCATTGACTCTTTTTCGAAGCAAACTAATTTTATTGATTGTTGTGAAACTTGACAATAGACATTTTCTTTCTCAAAGTAAAAACTAAAACTTAAAGGACTCATAGAGGGACTCCTTTAAAAAAAACAAACAACTAACATATCAAAAGAACCACTAAGAAGAAAATTCAGAAAATAGATTTTAGCATGGGAGTCAACAACTTTTGCTTGTCATGATGCTTCTCAATGTGTAGGCCCCTTCCACTTATCCTTCTTCTTGGAGGACTCATCACTATCCTTCTTTTTAGAGGCTCCTTCTTGTGCTGGGTTGTCCTTTGGCTTCCAAAAGCCTTGCCTTCTCATGAAGGTCCTCTCATCCTCTTTGTGCTTGGCCAAAATCTCCTCCTGCCTGGCACTAAGCTCTTCCATTCCTTGCATAAATGTTGGATAGTTGGGGTTTAGAGTGGCTACTATATTACACAAGTGATTCAGCTTCGCTTGTGTGTTTATATCATATTGCCTTCTTGATGTGGTCCTAGCCTCATAGAGGGACCTAAACTCAGCAAGATTCCTCTGTTGAACTATTTGTTGCTCCAAAATTATGTTGAGGTTGCCTTGCATTTCTTCCCAATGGAATTGACCCTGCTGCTCCTTAATTTGCTCCACATTTTCTTGAAGTTGCTAGATGCTCACTTGCATTTGTTTCCAATGCTTTTGTTGTTCCATACATCGGGAGATGTCTCCTTGTATGTGGTGGATGTTCCCCTGCATCTTCTCCCAATTGAAACCTTCTGTAAATTGTGCTTGAAATTGTGGAATTGGTGCTTGGACATATGGTTCTTCTTGTTGTGGTGGCCTTTGTGGTTCTTGCATATGAGCCCTATGTTCTCTGGCTCTTTGTAGTGGATTGATAGTCACCACTTTCTCCATCTTCTTGGTAGTTATTGGCTTGTCTTGCTCCAGCAATGTCTCATCTATAATAGTTTCTACTCCAACCTCATCACATAATCACTGGATAATGCTTGGAAAAGCCAACCTTGTACTATCCTTGGTGCTTTTCGACACCCTATGAATGTTGACTGCTATCATCTCTCCTACATTCACATTCTCCCCTTTCATGATGCTATAGATCAGCATAACTCTTTCCAAAGTTACCTCTGAGGTATTAGAGGTAGGGTTGAGGGATCTCTCAAAATCCAACCACCCTCTAGCTTGAGAGTACAAATCTCTCCATTCGGTGTTGGCCTTCCATCCTTTTCTTTGATCCACTCAGTGTTGAGGATGTATATCTTATTCAATATGTCTTCGAAGCCCGGATCAAGTTGCTTTACCCTTTCTTCATAGCTTCGTTCGGATCTTGTGCGCCTTACTTCCAGCACTCTTTCAAAGTTCGCAGGGCTATAATCGATGCCCTTCCCCCTCACGTAACTTAGGTAATCAATTTGTTGACCTGGTTGTGGTATGGCATTGGCGTAGAACTCTCTCACTAGGCTTTCCACCACATTCTTTGGTGGATTGCACAAGATAGCCCAGCCTCTACTATTGATTTCAATGGTGATTTCCCTGTGCTCCTTTCTTCCCAATTGGAAGCCAACCTCAAAAATAATTTGCCTCTCACTCACCCACCCGTAGAATTGGTTTTGGTGGAAGAATGAGAGGAACTTGAACTCATTGTAGCTTGAATAGCCAGAGGAGGTTTCCTTGGTCTTTCTTTTCTTTGAACCAGTGGCTTTTGGTGGTGCTATTTGTGGAGTGATGAAAAGGGTTAAATGAAAGAAAAAGAAGAAAAGCAAAGCAAAAGGGATTTGCTCAACATCGAACTTAGGACTTGATTGACCCAATCAAGAATGAAACAAGAAAGTGAAGAAGGGAGAGTAGGGGTGGGGAATACGAGAAAGAGAAGTGAAGTATGTAGTGTGAAGAACAGGGGTGGGTAAGTACATTATAGAGGGAGGGAAAGAAGAATCAGGAAGGTGTGCAATTGCTGACAAAATTGAAAGTTTTCACACTTGGTATTGGCGCCTAGCGTAGGAGAAGTGCCAATCCAAAAGTTGGTTAAGCTTTCTTCAGGTTGTGAGTTCCAAAGTGTGAAGTACACTTTGACTCCCTTGACTTGATGAGTGATCAATGTCTTGTGGGCCCCACCCTTTCTTGAAAATTCAGTTACAAACTCTCATTAGTGATCAAAGATTGCTTCATTTTCCTCCAATTAATTTGCATTCATTTTGTGTGTCTCTTAGACACCAAACTTAGGTTTATTGCATCTAATAACTAGCTCATGATTAATCTTTATTGAATACATTATGAGTGGAAGAAATTTAATTTTTCATACCTGTCCACTTCCACTCAATGTGTACAAAATTAAGTACCTTATTTATTTATCTTGCCAAGTTATTAGGTGCATTAAAATACTAACTTATTGGGCTTAATTTGAATGCACGACTCGAATTTCTCATGATGGTGGCCACACCAAACATGAATTTTGGCTTACTCTTGAGATCAATTAAATTGTTGTAAGTTCAAAAATTAAGTGGGCTAGTGGCCACACCAAATTTAGTTCTTCAGCTAGTTTCTTAACTCAATTAAAGACATCACATAATGAAGCATGCAAAGTTGCACTTTCAGCAAGACTAAGAAAACTTTTGAAGCTAAAATCTAAGAAGCTACCAACTATATAACTAACACTAAAAACTGGAAAGCAATTAACCAAAGAAACTAACATACACTAATCTAGAATGCTTGAAATTGAAAGGATATGAGTGTTAGGGTGCCTCCCAACTAGCGCTTCTTTAACATCATTAGCTTGACGGTTCTTCCTCTTCAGCTGAGGTTGTAGTTCACTCTTTGCAAATCTAGTAAGTCTCCCAAGTAATGCTTAAGTCTATGTCCATTGGCAGTGAAAGGCCTCTGTGTTTTCTCATCCATAAGCTCCACATAACCATAAGGAGAAGGCTTGATGATTGTGAAAGGTCATTACCATCTTGTTTTCAGCTTTCCTGGGAAAAATTTGAGCCTTGAGTTGAATAATAGCACATTTTGGCCTTCTACAAACTATCTTCTTGCTAGCTTTTGATCATGCCATTTCTTTGTTTTCTCTTTGTAAATCTTGGAATTTTCATAAGCTTGAGTTTTGAATTCTTTTAACTCATTGAGTTGCAGCAACCTTTTTTCCCTAACAACTTGAGTATCAAAATTTAACATCTTTAGAGCCCAAAATGCTCTATGTTTAAGCTCCATTGGTAAATGACAAGCTTTTCCAAACATCAATTGGTATGGAGACATGCCAATAGGTGTTTTAAAAGCTGTTCTATAGGCCCATAAAGCATCATCCAACTTTCTGGACCAATCTTTTCTTAAGTTCCCAATAGTCTTCTTAAGAATTCTCTTGAGCTCTCTATTTGAAATTTTAGCTTGACCATTGGTTTATGGATGGTATGGGGTGGCTACCTTGTGCTTAACACCATATTTGAGGAGGAATGTCTCTAGTTTCTTGTTGCAAAAGTGAGTTCTCCCATCACTTATAAGAGCTCTTGGAACCCCAAACCGGCTAAATATATTCTTTCTCAAGAAATTGAGCACTACTTTATTGTCATTTGTTGAGGTTGCTATGGCCTATACCCATTTGGACATAAAGTCTACAGCCACTAGTATGTAATTGTTTGAGTATTAGGGTGAGAAAGGTCCCATGAAGTCAATCCCCCAAACATCAAACAACTCCAACTCCATGATGAATCTTTGTGGCATTTTATTCTTCTTGGGTAAGTTGCCAGCTCTTTGACATTCATTGCTGGTGCACAAAATTGTGATCATCAATGGCGCCATCTACATGGTACGCTCATTTGCAATCTCAACTCTTTATCACAACTTCGCACAACTAACCAGCAAGTGCACTGGGTCATCCAAGTAATAAACCTTACGCGAGTAAGGGTCGATCCCACGGAGATTGTTGGTATGAAGCAAGCTATGGTCATCTTGTAAATCTCATTCAGGCAGATTCAAATGATTATGAATGATTTATGAATAAAGCATAAAATAAAGATAGAGATACTTATGTAATTCATTGGTGAGAATTTCAGATAAGCATATGGAGATGCTTTGTCCCTTTTGTCTCTCTGCTTTCCTACTGTCTTCATCCAATCCTTCTTACTCCTTTCCATGGCAAGCTGCATGTTGGGCATCACCGTTGTAATGGCTACAGTCCCGTCCTCTCAGTGAAAATGTTCAACGCGCTCTGTCACAGCACGGCTATTCAGCTGTTGGTTCTCGATCATGTCGGAATAGAATCCAGTGATTCTTTTGCATCTGTCACTAACGCCCCACAATCACGAGTTTGAAGCTCGTCACAGTCATTCAATCCTTGAATCCTACTCAGAATACCACAGACAAGGTTTAGACCTTCCGAATTCTCTTGAATGCCGCCATCAATTCTAGCTTATACCACAAAGATTCTGATTAAGGAACCCAAGAGATAACCACTCAATCTAAGGTACAACAGAGGTGGTTGTCAGGCAAACGTTCGTAGGTGAGAATGATGATGAGTGTCACGGATCATCACATTCATCAAGTTGAGGAACAAGTGATATCTTAGAACAAGAATAAGCTGAATTGAATAGAAGAACAATAGTAATTGCATTAATACTCGAGGTACAGCAGAGCTCCACACCTTAATCTATGGTGTGTAGAAACTCCACCGTTGAAAATACATAAGAACAAGGTCTAGGCATGGCCGAGAGGCCAGCCCTCGTGATCTAAGATAGCATAAGACTACTCAAAGATAGCTACCAAGATGTCTAATACAATAGCAAAAGGTCCTATTTGTAGAGAACTAGTAGCTTAGGGTTTACAAAGATGACTAAATGACATAAAAATCCAATTCCGGGCCCACTTGGTGTGTGCTTGGGCTGAGCATTGAAGTATTTTCATGTAGAGACTCTTCTTGGAGTTAAACGCCAGCTTTTGTGCCATTTTGGGCGTTTAACTCCCATTCTTATGCCAGTTCCGGCGTTTTACGCCAAAATTCTTAAGCTGGCTTGGAACGCTTGTTTTGGCCATCAAATCTCGGGCAAAGTATGGACGATTATACATTGCTGGAAAGCCCAGGATGTCTACTTTCCAACGCAGTTGAGAGCGCGCCAATTGGGCTTATGTAGCTCCAGAAAATCCACTTCGGGTGCAGGGAGGTCAGAATCCAACAGCATCTGCAGTCCTTTTCAGCCTCTGAATCAGATTTTTGCTCAGGTCTCTCAATTTCAGCCAGAAAATACCTGAAATCATAGAAAAACACACAAACTCACAGTAATGTCTAGAAAAGTGAATTTTAACTAAAAACTAATAAAAATATAATAAAAACTAACTAAAAGATACTAAAAACATACTAAAAACAATGCCAAAAAGCGTATAAATTATCCGCTCATCACAACACCAAACTTAAATTGTTGCTTGTCCCCAAGCAATTGAAGATCAAAATAGGATAAAAAGAAGAGAATATACTATAGATTCCAAAATATCAAGGAAACTTAGCTCCAATTAGATGAGCGGGACTGGTAGCTTTTTGCCTCCGAACAGTTTTGGCACCTCACTCTATCCCTTGAAATTCAGAATGATTGGCATCTATAAGAACTCATAACTCAGATAGTGTTATTGTTTCT
>NC_029780.3:55358140-55361719 GCF_000817695.3 Arachis duranensis | reverse complement strand
GCTTTTTGCCTCTGAATAGTTTTGGCATCTCACTCTATCCTTTGAAATTCAGAATGATGGGCTTCTATAGGAACTCAGAATCTAGATAGTGTTATTGATTCTCCTAGTTAAGTATGATGATTCTTGAACATAGCTACTTTATGAGTCTTGGTTGTGGCCCAAAGCACTCTGTCTTCCAGTATTACCACCGGATACATACATGCCACAGACACATAACTGGGTGAACCTTTTCAGATTGTGACTCAGCTTTGCTAGAGTCCCCAATTGGAGATGTCCAGGGTTCTTAAGCACACTCTTTTTGCCTTGGACAACTTTATTATTTCTTTTTCTTTTTTTTTCACATGTACTATCTTTTTTTTTTGAATTCACTACTTTTTCTTGCTTCAAGAATCATTTTTATGATTTTTCAGATCCTCAGTAACATGTCTCCTTTTTCATCATTCTTTCAAGATCCCACATTCATGAACAACAAATTCAAAAGACATATGCACTGTTCAAGCATACATTCAGAAGTCAAAGTATTGCCACCACATCAAATAATTAATCTACTATAAAATTCAAAATTCATGCAATTCTTCTCTTTTTCAATTAAGAACATTTTTTATTTAAGAAAGGTGATGGATTCAAAGGACATTCATAACTTTAAGGCATAGACACTAAGGCACTAATGATCATAAGACACAAACATAGATAAACATAAGCATGAAAATTTGAAAAACAGGAAAATAAAGAACAAGGAAGTTAAAGAAGGGGTCCACCTTAGTGATGGTGGCTTGTTCTTCCTCTTGAAGATCTTATGGAGTGCTTGAGCTCCTCAATGTCTCTTCCTTGCCTTTGTTGCTCCTCTCTCATGACTCTTTGATCTTCTCTAATTTCATGGAGGAGGATTGAAAATTCTTGGTGCTCCACCCTTAGTTGTCCCATGTTGGAACTCAATTCTCCTAGGGAGGTGTTGATTTGCTCCCAATAGTTTTGTGGAGGAAAGTGCATCCCTTGAGGCATCTCAGGGATTTCATGATGAGTGGGATCTCTTGTTTGCTCCATCCTTTTCTTAGTGATGGGCTTGTCCTCATCCATTTGGGTGTCTCCCTCTATGTCAATTCCGAGTGAATAACAGAGGTGACAAATGAGATGAGGGAAGGCTAACCTTGCCAAGGTAGAGGACTTGTCCGCCACCTTATAAAGTTCTTGGGATATAAACTCATGAACTTTTATTTCCTCTCCAATAATGATGCTATGAATCATGATGGCCCGGTCTATAGTAACTTCGGACCGGTTGCTAGTGGGAATGATTGAGCGTTGGATAAACTCGAACCATCCCCTAGCCACGGGCTTGAGGTCATGCCTTCTCAGTTGAACCGGCTTCCCTTTTGAATCTCTCTTCCATTGAACGCCCTCTTCACAAATGTCTATGAGGACTTGGTCCAACCTTTGATCAAAGTTGACCCTTCTAGTGTTAGGGTGTTCATCTCCTTGCATCATGGGCAAGTTGAATGCCAACCTTACATTTTTCGGACTAAAATCTATGAATTTTCCCCGAACCATTGTAAGCCAATTCTTTGGGTCCGGGTTCACACTTTGATCATGGTTCTTGGTGATCCATGCATTGGCATAGAACTCTTGAACCATTAAGATTCTTACTTGTTGAAGGGGGCTGGTAAGAACTTCCCAACCTCTTCTTTGGATCTCATGTCGGATCTCTGGATATTCACTCTTTTTGAGTTTGAAAGGGAACTCGGGGATCACCTTCTTCATGGCCACAACTTTATAGAAGTGGTCTTGATGCACCCTTGAGATGAATCTCTCCATCTCCATGACTCGGAGGTGGAAGCTTTTGCCTTCCCTTTCCTCTTTCTAGAGGTTTCTCCGGCCTTAGATGCCATAAATGGTTATGGAAAACAAAAAGCAATGCTTTTACCACACCAAACTTAGAAGGTTTGCTCGTCCTCGAGCAAAAGAAGAAAGAAGAGAGTAGAACAAGAAGAAATAGAGGAGATGGAGGAGGGGCTTTGTGTTTCGGCCAAAGGGGAGAAGTAGAGTTTAGGCTGTGTGAAAATAAAGGAGTGAAGATAGGTTTATATAGGGGTGGAGGGAGGGTAGGGTTCGGCAATTATGGGTGGGTTTGGGAGGGAAAGTGGTTTGAATTTGAATGGTGAGGTAGGTGGGGTTTTATGAAGGGTGGATGTGAGTGGTGAAGAGAATAGTGGGATATGATAGGTGAAGGGTTTTTGGGAAAGAGGTGTTGAGGTGATTGGTGAATGGGTGAAGGGGAGAGAGAGTGGTGGGGTAGGTGGGGATCCTGTGGGGTCCACAGATCCTGAGGAGTCAAGGAAAATTCATCCCCGCACCAAGTGGCGAGCAAAAATGCTCCCTTATGCCAATTCTGGCGTTAAACGCCGGGCTGGTGCCCATTTCTGGCATTTAACGCCAGCTTCTTGCCCTTTCCTGGCGTTTAACGCCAGTTTGGTGCCCCTTTCTGGCGTTAAATGCCCAGAATGGTGCCAGACTGGGCGTTAAACGCCCATTTGCTGCCCTTGCTGACGTTTAAATGCCAGCAAGTTTTTCCTCCAGGGTGTGCTATTTTTCTTTCTGTTTTTCATGCTATTTTTGCTTTTTCAATTGATTTTGTGACTTTCCATGATCATCAACCTACAGAAAACATAAAATAACAAAGGAAATTAGATAAATATAAAAAAATTGGGTTGCCTCCCAACAAGCACTTCTTTAATGTCAGTAGCTTGACAGTGGGCTCTCATGGAGCCTCATAGATACTCAGAGTCATGTTGGAACCTCCTAACACCAAACTTAGAGTTTGAATGTGGGGGTTTAACACCAAACTTAGAAGTTGGTTGTGGCCTCCCAACACCAAACTTAGAGTTTGACTGTGGGGGCTCTGTTTGACTCTGTTTTGAGAGAAGTTCTTCATGCTTCCTCTCCATGGTTACAGAGGGATATCCTTGAGCCTTAAACATAAAGGATTCTTCATTCACTTGAATGATCAATTCTCCTCTGTCAATATCAATCACAGCCTTTGCTGTGCCTAGGAAGGGTCTGCCAAGGATGATGGATTCATCCATGCACTTCCCAATCTCTAGGACTATGAAATTAGCAGGGATGTAATGGTCTTCAACTTTTACCAGAACATCCTCTACAAGTCCGTAAGATTGTTTTCTTGAATTGTCTGCCATCTCTAGTGAGATTCTTGCAGCTTGTACCTCAAAGATCCCTAGCTTCTCCATTACAGAGAGAGGCATGAGGTTTATGCTTGACCCTAGGTCACACAGAGCCTTCTTGAAGGTCATGGTGCCTATTGTACAATGTATTGAGAACTTCCCAGGGTCCTGTCTCTTTAAAGGTAGTTTCTGCCTAGACAAGTCAGCCAGTTCTTTGGTGAGCAAAGGAGGTTCATCCTCCCAAGTCTCATTACCAAATAACTTGTCATTTAGCTTCATGATTGCTCCAAGGTACTTAGCAACTTGCTCTTCAGTGACATCTTCATCATCTTCAGAGGAAGAATACTCATCAGAGCTCATGAATGGCAGAAGTAAATCCAATGGAATCTCTATGGTCTCAGTGTGA
>NC_029780.3:55357400-55358110 GCF_000817695.3 Arachis duranensis | reverse complement strand
AGGCCTTCCTCAGTGGCGCTCACTGCCTCTTTCTCCTCTCCAAGTTCGGCCATGTTGATGGCCTTGCACTCTCCTTTTGGATTTTCTTCTGTATTGCTTGGAAGAGTACTAGGAGGGAGTTCAGTAACTTTCTTACTCAGCTGACCCACTTGTGCCTCCAAGTTTCTAATGGAGGACCTTATTTCAGTCATGAAAATTTGAGTGGTTTTGATAAGATCAGAGACCATGGTTGCTAAGTCAGAGTGGCTTTGCTTAGAATTCTCTGTCTGTTGCCGAGAAGATGTTGGAAAAGGATTGCAATTGCTAAACCTGTTTCTTCCACCATTATTGTTGTTGAAACCTTGTTGAGGTCTCTGTTGATCCTTCCATAAGAGATTTGGATGATTTCTCCATGAAGGATTATAGCTGTTTCCATAGGGTTCTCCCATGTAATTTACCTCTTCCGTTGAAGGGTTCTCAGGATCATAAGCTTCTTCTTCAGATGAAGCGTCCTTAGTACTGCCTGGTGCAGCTTGCATTCCAGACAGACTTTGAGAAATCATATTGACTTGTTGAGTCAGTATTTTGTTCTGAGCCAATATGGCATTCAGAGTATCAATCTCAAGAACTCCTTTCTTCTGATTCGTCCCATTGTTCACAGGATTCCTTTCAGAAGTGTACATGAATTGGTTATTTGCAACCATTTCAATGAGTTCTTGAGCTTCTGCAGG
>NC_029780.3:55354655-55357301 GCF_000817695.3 Arachis duranensis | reverse complement strand
AGACCATCATAGAAGATACCTATGATGCTCCATTTAGAAAGCATGTCAGAAGGACACTTTCTAATCAATTGTTTGTATCTTTCCCAAGCTTCATAGAGGGATTCACCTTCCTTCTGTCTAAAGGTTTGGACTTCCACTCTAAGCTTACTCAATTTTTGAGGTGGAAAGAACTTTGCTAAGAAGGCATTGACTAGCTTTTCCCAAGAGTTCAGGCTTTCTTTGGGTTGTGAGTCCAACCATATCCTAGATTTGTCTCTTACAGCAAAAGGGAATAGCATAAGTCTGTAGACCTCAGGGTTAACCCCATTGGTCTTGACAGTGTCACAGATTTGCAAGAATTCAGCTAAAAACTGATGAGGATCTTCCAATGGAAATCCATGGAACTTGCAATTCTATTGTATTAGAGAAACTAATTGAGGCTTAAGCTCAAAGTTGTTTGCTCCAATGGCAGGGATAGAGATGCTTCTCCCATAAAAGTTGGGAGTAGGTGCAGTAAAGTCACCCAACATCTTCCTTGCATTGTTGGCATTGTTGTTGTTTTCGGCTGCCATGTCTTCTTCTTTGAAGATTTCTGTTAGGTCCTCTACAGAGAGTTGTGCTTTAACTTCTCTTAGTTTTCGCTTCAAGGTCCTTTCAGGTTCAGGGTCAGCCTCAACAAGAATGCTTTTGTCTTTGCTGCTGCTCATATGAAAGAGAAGAGAACAAGAAAATATGGAAGAATAGAGATTCCTTGAGGTGTCAGAGGAAAAAGAAAAATAGAAAGAAGAGGTAGAAGAATTCGAACTTAGAAAGATAAAGTTCGAATTGTACATGTTAGTCCATAAATAGAAGGATGTGAGAAGAGGGGAAGAAATTTTCGAAAATAAATTTAAAAATATTTTAAAAACATTTTTAAAAATTGAAGAATGATTTTCGAAAAATATGATTGGGAAAGAGATAAAGTGATTTTTGAAAAAAATCTTGAAATTAGAAATAAAAAAGATATGATTGAAAACTTATTTTGAAAAAGATGTGATTAAAAAGATATGATTGAAAATATATAGTTTTAAAAAGATATGATTGAGAAGATATGATTAAAAAACAATTTACAAAGATTTGATTTTGAAAATTAATGACTTGGCTAACAAGAAAAGATATGATTCAAACTTTAAACCTTTCTCGACAGAAAAGGCAACATACTTGAAATGTTGAATCAAATCATTAATTGTTAGCAAGTATTTTTGAAAATGGAAAGAAATTGATTTTGAAAATATATGATTGAAAAGATATGATTTGAAAAAGATATGATTTTGAAAAATTATGGAAACTTGAAAAAAAATTGAATTGAAAACAAAATCTTCCCTCTTGTGTCATCCTGGCGTTAAACGCCCAGAATGATATCCATTATGGCGTTTAACGCCCAAAATGCTACCCTTTTGGGCGTTAAACGCCCAGCCAGGCACCCTGGCTGGCGTTTAAACGCTAGTTTTCCTTCCTCACTGGGCGTTTTGAACGCCCAGCTTTTTCTGTGTAATTCCTCTGCTGTATGTTCTGAATCTTCAATTCTCTACATTATTGACTTGAAAAGACACAAATTAAAAATTTTTTTGGATTTTTAATGATAAGGAAAAATCAAAATGCAACTAAAATCAAATAAACAATGCATGCAAGACACCAAACTTAGAAGTTTGTATACTACTTACACTAACAAGTTGAGAATGCGTATGAGAAACAACAAAACACTCAAGACAAGAGAATTTAAAGATCAGAGCAATGAAATCATCAAGAACAACTTGAAGATCAATGAAGACACATGATTGAATTCAAAGAATGCATGCAATTGACACCAAACTTAAAATGAGACACTAGACTCAACAAGAAACATAAAATATTTTTGGTTTTTATGATTTTGTAATTTTTTTGGATTTTTTGAAAATTATATGGAGAAGAAAATAAAGGGATTCAAAATTTTTAATAAGAATTCCAGGAATCATGCAATGTTAGTCTAAAGCTTTAGTCTAAAGGAATTAAACATGGCTAGCCAAATGATTTTTGAATAAAGCATAAAATAAAGATAGAGATACTTATGTAATTCATTGGTGAGAATTTCAGATAAGCGTATGGAGATGCTTTGTCCCTTCTGTCTCTCTGCTTTCCTACTGTCTTCATCCAATCCTTCTTACTCCTTTCCATGGCAAGCTGTATGTTGGGCATCACCGTTGTCAATGGCTATAGTCCCGTCCTCTTAATGAAAATGTTCAATGCGCTCTGTCACAGCACGGCTATTCAGCTCTCGGTTCTCGATCATGTCGGAATAGAATCCAGTGATTCTTTTGCGTCTGTCACTAACGCCCCACAATCGCGAGTTTGAAGCTCGTCACAGTCATTCAATCCTTGAATCCTACTCAGAATACCACAGGCAAGGTTTAGACCTTCCGGATTCTCTTGAATGCCGCCATCAATTCTAGCTTATACCACGAAGATTCTGATTAAGGAACCCAAGAGATATCCACTTAATCTAAGGTAGAACAGAGGTGGTTATCAGGCACACGTTCGTAGGTGAGAATGATGATGAGTGTCACAGATCATCACATTCATCAAGTTGAGGAACAAGTGATATCTTAGAACAAGAATAAGCTGAATTGAATAGAAGAACAATAGTAATTG
>NC_029780.3:55344835-55354406 GCF_000817695.3 Arachis duranensis | reverse complement strand
TAGGGTTTACAAAGATGAGTAAATGACATAAAAATCCACTTTTGGGCCCACTTGGTGTGTGCTTGGGCTGAGCATTGAAGCATTTTCGTGTAGAGACTCTTCTTGGAGTTAAACGTCAGCTTTTGTGCCAGTTTGGGCGCTTAACTCCCATTCTTGTGCCAGTTCCGGCATTTTACGCCAAAATTCTTGAGCTGACTTGGAACGCCTGTTTGGGCCATCAAATCTCGGGCAAAGTATGGATTATTATACATTGCTGGAAAGCCCAGGATGTCTACTTTCCAACGCAGTTGAGAGCGCGCCAATTGGGTTTCTGTAACTCCAGAAAATACACTTCGAGTGCAGGGAGGTCAGAATCCAATAGCTTCTGCAGTCCTTTTCAGCCTCTGAATCAGATTTTTGCTCAGGTCCCTCAATTTCAGCCAGAAAATACCTGAAATTACAGAAAAACACACAAACTCATAGTAAAGTCCAGAAAAGTGAATTTTAACTAAAAACTAATAAAAATATAATAAAAACTAACTAAAACATACTAAAAACAATGCCAAAAAGCGTATAAATTATCCGCTCATCAATTGCACCTTGTCACAAACTCCTTTGCATCCTTGAACATAGTAGGCCAAAAGAATCCACACTGTAATACCTTGGATGCAGTCCTTTCTCCATTAAAGTGCCCTCCATAAGTAGATCCATGGCAATGCTAAAGAACATCTTGTCCTTCCTCATGAGAGATGCATCTTCTCAGAATTCCATCAGCACACTTCTTAAAGAGGTAGGGCTCATCCCAAATGTAATGCTTGGCATCATTGATGAGCTTCTTTCTCAAGTGCTTCTTGATGTTGGAAGGTAACTCTCCAATGGCCTTGAAGTTGGCTATGTCTGCAAAGCATGAGGCTTCTTGGATCATCATCAATTGCTCATCTGGGAAGCTCTCATTTACACCAGGGTTGTGTACTTCATTGTCCATGTGTGGGATCCTTGATAGGTGATCTGCACCTTATTTTCTGCTCCACTTCTATCGTTGATTTCAGTGTTGAACTATTGGAGTAACAGGATCCATTTGATCAATCTGGGCTTAGACTCTTGTTTGGTTAACAAGTATTTGAGTACTGCATGGTCAGTAAATACAATTATTTTAGAACCAATGAGGTAAGATCTGAATTTATCAAATGCAAAAACTATAGCAAGGAGTTCTTTTTCTTTGGTGGTGTAGTTTCTTTGGGATTCATTAATAACCTTGCTAGCATAATAAATGACATGCACTAGCTTGTCTCTCCTTTGTCCTAGGACAACATCAATGGCGAAATCTGATGCATCACACATTAACTCAAAAGGTAAGTCCCAGCTTGGAGGTGCTATAATAGGTGCAGAGGAGAGCTTACTTTTAAGCTCATCAAAAGCTTGCATACATTCTCTATCAAATATGAATGGTACATTAGACAGAAGCAAGTTGCTTAAAGATTTGGCAATTTTTGAAAAGTCTCTAACGAACCTTCTATAGAAACCAGAATGTTCTAAGAAACTCCTAACTGCTTTGACATTACAAGGTGGGGGTAATTTTTTAATTACTTCCATGTTGGTTCTATCTACCTCTATGCCTTTCTTAGAGATTTTGTGGCCAAGGACTACCCCTTCGGTAACCATAAAATGACACTTTTCCCAATTCAAAACTAGGTTAGTCTCCTGGCATCTCTTGAACACCAAGGCTAGATAGTGTAAGCAATTAGGAAAGGAGTCACCAAACACTGAAAAATCATCCATGAAAACCTCAATAAACCCCTCAATCATATTACAAAAAATGGACAGTATGCACCTTTGGAATGTGGCAAGTGCATTGCACAAACCAAAGGGCATATGTCTATATGCAAAAATACCATAAGGGCAAGTGAAAGATGTCTTTTCTTGGTCCTTAGGATCCACTACAATCTGGTTGTAGCCTGAATATCCATCCAAGAAACAATAGTACTCATGCCCAACTAGTCTCTCCAACATTTGATCCATGAATGGTAGAGGAAAATGATCCTTCTTTGTGGCTTCATTAAGCTTTCTGTAGTCTATATACATGCGTCATCCGGTCACTATTCCTGTTGGTATCAACTTATTCCTTTCATTTGGCACAATTGTGATTCGTCCCTTCTTCAGGACTACTTGAACAGGGCTCACCCAAGGACTATCTGAAATGGGGTAAATCACCCCTGCTTGCCATAGCTTGAGCACTTCCTTTTGCACCACTTCCATCATTGATGGGTTTAACCTTCTTTGTGGTTGGATTGAAGGCTTGGAATTCTCTTCAAGCAGGATCTTATGCATGCACATTGAAGGGCTTATCCCCTTTAAATCTGAAAGTGTCCACCCAATGACATCCTTGTGTTGTCTCAACACTTTGATGAGCTCTTCCTCTTGTTCTTTACTCAAGGTTGAGTTGATGATTACTGGATATGTGTCATTGCTCCCCAAGTAGGCATACTTCAAGTCTGGAAGCAAAGTCTTTAATTCCAGATTTGGTGGTTCTACTTTCTCCTGGTTTGCAATTTCTAGCATGATTGAGCTATTCATGCTTTCTTGTGGTGTCGTACATGATGAGCAGATAATTTATATGCTTTTTGGCACTGTTTTTAGTATGTTTTTAGTACATTTTAGTTAGTTTTTAGTATGTTTTTATTAGTTTTTATTTAAAGTTCACTTTTCTGGACTTTACTATGAGTTTGTGTGTTTTTCTGTGATTTCAGGAATTTCTGGCTGAAATTGAGGGACCTGAGCAAAAATTTGATTCAGAGGTTGAAAAAGGACTGCAGATGCTGTTGGATTCTGACCTCCCTGCACTCGAAGTGGATTTTCTGGAGCTACAGAAGTCCAATTAGCGCGCTCTTTGTTGCGTTGGAAAGTAGACATCATGGGCTTTCCAGAAATGTATAATAATCCATACTTTGCCCGAGATTTGATGGCCCAAACCGGCGTTGCAAATCAGCTTCAGAATTCCCGGCGTTTAACGCCGGAACTGGCACAAAAATTGGAGTTAAACGCCCAAACTGGCACAAAAGCTGGCGTTTAACTCCAGAAAAAGTCTCTACACATGAAAGCTTCGATGCTCAGCTCAAGCACACACCAAGTGGACCCCGGAAGTGCATTTTTACGTCATTTACTCATTTCTATATATCCTAGGTTACTAGTTCACTATAAATAGGATATTTTGACATTGGGGGTGAGGAGCTCTGCTGTGTCTTGATGGATTAATGCAATTACTACTGTTTTTCAATCAATCATGCTTGCTTCTATTCTATGATATCACTTGTTCTTCAACTTGATGAATGTGATGATCCGTGACACTCATCATCGTTCTCACCTATGAACGTGTGCCTGACAACCACCTCCGTTCTGCTTTAGTTTGAGTGAATATCTCTTGGATTCCTTAACCAGAATCTTCGTGGTATAAGCTAGAATTAATGGCGGCATTCAAGAGAATCCGGAAGGTCTAAACCTTGTCTGTGGTATTTTGAGTAGGATTCAAGGATTGAATGACTGTGACGAGCTTCAAACTCCTGAGGGCTGGGCATTAGTGACAGATGCAAAAGAATCACTGGATTCTATTCCAACCTGATTGAGAACCAATAGATGATTAGTCGTGCTGTGACAGAGCGCGTTGAACATTTTCACTGAGAGGATGGGAGGTAGCCATTGACAACGGTGAAACCCTACATACAGCTTGCCATGGAAGGAGCCTTGCGTGCATGAAGAAGAAGACAGTGGGAAAGTAGAGGTTCAGAAGATAGAGCATCTCCAAAACCTCAACCTGTTCTCCATTACTGCAAAACAAGTATCTATTTCATGTTCTTTTACTTTTCACAATTAAACCTGAGAATTATTGATATCCTGACTGAGAGTTACAAGATAACCATAGCTTGCTTCAAGCCGACAATCTCCGTGGGATCGACCCTTACTCACATAAGGTATTACTTGGACGACCCAGTGCACTTGCTGGTTAGTTGTGCAGAATTACAAAAGTGTGATTGTGATTTTGTACACCAGTACACGAAATCGTGACTTTCACACTTCTCCACAATTCCCTACAGCTGACCGGCACTGGATCGTCCAAGTAATACCTTACGTGAGTAAGGGTCGATCCCACGGAGATCGTCGGTTTGAAGCAAGCTATGGTCATCTTGTAAATATCAGTCAGGCATATTCAAATGGTTATGGGGTTTTAATAATTAAAAGAATGAAATAGAACATAAAATAGGATAGAATTACTTATGCAATTCATTGGTAGGAATTTCAGATAAGCGTATGAAGATGCTTTGTTCCCTCTGAGCCTCTGCTTTCCTATTGCCTTCAATCAGTCATACTCCTTTCCATGGCAAACTGTATGTAGGTAGATCACCATTATCAATGGCTACCATCCATCCTCCCAGTGAAAATGGTCCTCTACGGTTTCCCGCATGGCTAATTGATTAGCGGATAATTTATACGCTTTTTGGCATTGTTTTTAGGTAGTTTTTAGTAGGATCTAGCTACTTTTAGGGATGTTTTCATTAGTTTTTATGATAAATTAACATTTCTGGACTTTACTACAAGTTTGTGTGTTTTTTTATGATTTCAGGTATTTTCTGGCTGAAATTGAGGGACCTGAGCAAAACTCTGATAAAAGGCTGACAAAGGACTGCTGATGCTGTTGGATTCTGACCTCCTTGTACTCGAAATGAAATTTCTGGAGCTAAAGAACTTCAAATGGCGTGCTCTCAACGGCGTTGGAAAGTAGACAGCCAGAGCTTTCCAGCAATATATAATACTCCATAATTCATTCGAGATTAGATGGCGTAAACTGGCGTTCAACGCCAGTTACATGCTGCATTCTGGAGTCAAACGCCAGAAACACGTCACGAACCAGAGTTGAACGCCAAAAACACGTTACAACTTGGCGTTCAACTCCAAATTAAGCCTCTGCACGTATAAAGCTCAAGCTCAGCCCAAGCACACACCAAGTAGTTCCCGGAAGTGGATTTCTGTATCAATTACTTACTTCTGTAAACCCTAGTAGCTAGTCTAGTATAAATAGGACATTTTACTATTGTATTAGACATCTTTTCCTTATTTTTCTCAAAATTTCAAAAATTTGAGTTGACTTAGTCAAAATTTTTTAAAAACTTAGCTATTTCTCATAAGTGAAGTCAAATTTTCAATTTTAAAAATCTTATCTTTTCAACACTTTTTCAAAAATCAAATCCTTTTCATTTTTCTTACTATTTTTCGAAAATTTTTAATTTGAATTTTAAAATCTTTTTTTTTATCTTTAATTCAAAAATTTCAAAAATTTTACTAACAATTAATGTGATTGATTCAAAAATTTGAAGTTTGTTACTTTCTTGTTAAGAAAGTTTCAATCTTTAAATTCTAGAATCATATCTTTTAGTTTCTTGTTAGTCAAGTAATCAAATTTTAAATTTAAAAGTCAAATCTTTTTCAAAATATCTTTTTTCAATCATATCTTTTTAAAATATCTTTTTCAAATTATATCTTTTTTTTTAAATTCAAACTTCAAAATATCTTTTCTAACTTATTATCTTTTCAAAATTGATTTTCAAATCTTCTTCAACTAACTAGTTGACTTTTTGTTTGTATTAACTATATCTTATCTTTTTCAAAACCACCTAACTACTTTCCTCTCTCTAATTTTTGAAAATTACCTCCCTCTTTTTCAAAATTCTTTTAATTAACTAATTGTTTTAAATTTTAATTTTAATTCTTCTTTTAATTTTCGAAAATCACTAACCCTTTTTCAAAATTAATTTTCAAATTCTCTCCTTCTCATCTTCTTCTATTTATTTCTTTATTTACTAACACTTCTCTTCATCTCAAGAATCTGAACCTATCTTCACCCTTGTGTTTGGATTCTTACCTTTTCCTTCTTCTATTCCTTTCTTCTTCTACTAACATAAAGGAATCTCTCTACTGTGGTAAAGAGGATTCCTATTATTATTTTCTGTTCCCTTCTTTTTCATATGAGCAGGAGCAAGGACAAGAATGTTCTTGTTGAGGTAGATCCTGAACCTGAAAGGACTCTGAAGAGGAAACTAAGAGAAGCTAAATTACAACAATCCAGAGACAACCTTACAGAAATTTTCAAAAAGGAAGAGGAGATGGCAGCCGAGAATAATAATGCAAGAAGGATGCTTGGTGATTATACTACACCTAGTTCTAAGTTTGATGGAAGAAGCATCTCAATCCCTACCATTGGAGCAAACAATTTTGAGCTGAAACCTCAACTAGTTGCTCTAATGCAATAGAATTACAAGTTCCATGGACTTCCATCAGAAGATCCCTACCAATTTTTAACTGAGTTCTTACAGATCTGTGAGACTGTTAAGACTAATGGAGTAGATCCTGAAGTCTACAGGCTCATGCTTTTCCCTTTTGCTGTAAGAGACAAAGCTAGAACATGGTTGGATTCATAGCCTAAAGATAGCCTGGACTCAAGGGATAAGCTGGTCGCAGCCTTCTTGGCTAAGTTCTTTCCTCCTCAAAAGCTGAGCAAGCTTAGAGTGGATGTTCAGGCTTTCAAAAAAAAGATGGTGAATCCCTCTATGAAGCTTGGGAAAGATACAAGCAGATGACCAAAAGGTGTCCTTCTAACATGCTTTCAGAGTGAACCATTCTGGATATATTCTATTATGGTCTATCTGAGTTCTCTAAGATGTCATTAGACCATTCTACAGGTGGATCCATTCACCTAAAGAAAACGCCTGCAGAAGCTCAAGAACTTATTGACATGGTTGCAAATAATCAATTCATGTACACTTCTGAGAGGAATTCCGTGTATAATGGGATGCCTCAGAGGAAGGCAGTTCTTGAAATTGATGCTGTGAATGCCATAGTAGCTCTGCTCGCATCAATTTTTGGCACCGTTGCCGGGGAGTTGCAATAGAGTGCTAAAGTTATTAATTAGAATTTATTTATTTGCATTTTATTTTATTTTTGTCACTATGAGTTGTACGTTTCTTTCGTTAAATGACGCGTTCACTTCCTGATCCAAGCTTGACAGTATTTGACCCTGAAATTGAAAGAACTCTTTCACGTATAAGGCAAGCTAGGCGTCTAACTCCTCTTTGAGGACAAACCTGAACCGTCATCTAAGGAAGAAACAAGCTCCCTCTCTATTGATCTAGTTCATTTACGTGTAGGTGACATGGCAGCTCCCAGAAGAGTCACTATCCAGGAGGAAGGAGCCCCTGATTTTATGCTCTAACCATTCCAGGCACACCACCCAGTAGTAGCTGTAGATTTTGAAATAAAGTATTCACTACTCAACTTGATGTCCAAGTTTCATGGCTTACCTGCTCAAGAGCCTATCAAGCATCTTAGGGATTTCCAGACTGCTTGTTCTACTGTTAAGCGTGATGGCACTGATGAAATCTCCATTCTGTTGAAAGCCTTCCCGTTTTCTCTAGAGGGAAAGGCAAGAGAGTGGTACTACACTCAACCCGTAACAACTGTTTCCAACTAGGATACACTTAGGAGAGAGTTTTTGGATAAATTCTTTCCAGCTGAAGTTGCCGATAAGCTGAGGAAGGACATGTCTATGATCGTTCAGGATGAATATGAGACTCTCTATGAGAATACCTGGAACGCTTCAATAATCTTCGAGACACATGCCCCCATCATATGATTGACAAGATAGTGTTGCTCAGTTACTTTACACAGGGTTTGAAATCTCAATATAGGACCACACTAGAAGGTGCTAGCAATGGTTCTATGAAAAAGTACAAGACTACAGAAGAAGCATGGCAATTGATCAGTGACTTAGCTGACTCTACTAGGAATCATAGGCAGAGACAAAGTCGGTCAAGAGCTGTTGCAGAGGTATCCACTAGTAAAGAGACTGCTGCTATAGCTCAAAGCTTATGTGAAATGACTAACTTGCTGAAGCAGATGCAACTGAATCAACAACAACCTCAGCAAGTTCAGCCTTATCCACCACAGCACAGCCAACAGTTGGTTCCACAAAGAGTATGCGGAATCTGTGTAGATTATAGTCACTATACCCATGAGTGTCCACAACTCTAACCAGAAGATAACACTATAGCAGCCACTCATAACTTTCATGACCGTCCCAATCAAGGGTACAATCAAGGTGGCAACTATAACCAAGGATGGCAGGATAACTCTAATCAAGGTTGGAGAGACAATTCTAACCAGGGTTGGAGGGACAATTATAACAGAGGAGGCAGAGATAATAATGGAAATCAGAGGTGGAATAACAATAACAACTTCAGGCAACAGAATCAGAATCAGTCCTACAGAGCACCTCATTTAAGACAGCCTCAAAATTCTCAGCAAACTTCTCAGATCACTTACCCCTCTTTATCTCCTAATGATGAATTACTACAAGCCATTGATCGGAGACAACATGCTATGGAAAATTACTTTAATGCAACTATGAATGTTTTGACTTCTACTTTACAAACCCTTGTCTCACAGATTGGATCAATGAACAACTCCAACAACCAGTCCTTAAGCTCTGGTGGACTCCCCTCTCAACCATTACCCAACCCAAAGGGTGGCATTAATGCCATCACCTAAGGTCTGGAACCACACTACAGGAGAGGAATTAGGAGGAGCCAGGCCCACCAAAACACGCCTCAGCTGAAGAGGTAGTAGAAATAGAAGATGTTGAAGAGGAGAAGGACATACAGGACATAGCTGAAGAAGAAAAAGCTCAACCACAGGAGGAAGCACCAAATGGCGCAGACACTGCAGAAAACACCACTCCCATTCTATTTCCACAAATTTCAAGGAAGCCCAGGAAGCAGTTGGAACCCGATCCCAAAATGGTAGAAATCTTCAAAATGGTTGAGGTAACTGTTCCCCTTTTTAATGTCATTCAACAGGTACCTAAATATGCAAAGTTTCTAAAAGATTTGTGCATACATAAAGACAAAATTAATGAATTAGAAACTATTCCTTTAGGAAGTTCTATATCTACTTTAATGGGAAATTTACTTGAAAAGTGTAGTGACCCAGGTCCTTGTATAGTTAGTTGTTCTATTGGTGGTGTATTAATTTATGATTACATGTGTGATTTAGAAGCATGTGTTAGTATAATGCCTTTATCTGTATATGATGTTTTGAGGCTGGAGTTGCTGAAGATGTTTTAGTGAACATTAAAGAACTCACATTCCCCACTAATTTTTATATCTTGGAGATGCCCCATAATGACTCAGATAAACCATCATCAATCCTACTTGGGAGACCATTCCTGAAGACATCAAAATTCAAATTGGATGCTTTTTCAGGAACATACTCTTTTGAAATAGATGGCCGAATGGTAATCTTCAATCTAAATAGAGTCATAAACAACCCTCCAGAAGATCGTTCTATCTTCCAGTGTGACATCATATATGAAACCGTAGCTGAAGTTCACCAGGAAGAGTTTGAAGATAAGTACATAGGACAAGGTCCAAGTGTGGGGAATTCCAAGGACAATACAGGCACTCTACCACTGCCACCAGTTCCAGATAATCTAGAGCCAGATCATGACCAAAATTTGGAATTGAAACCCCTCCCTCCACACCTCAAATAT
>NC_029780.3:55337377-55341325 GCF_000817695.3 Arachis duranensis | reverse complement strand
GTTTGATAAATCTGCTTGAAGTCGTATTTGGAACATGATTTTTGAGCTAAAGAACACACAACCTGTGAAGATTTGAGCCTTTATGCATGGTTACATTATTTAACCATAATTATTTTATTCCTGTGTGTTTACTTCTCTATGATTGTTATCTATATTTTGTTTCATCCTATATGTCCAATATTTATTATGTTTGTATGCTTGCATATGATTGAGGCCATTATTTGTTTAAACTCACTTATCCAAATTAAGCCTACCATTTTCAATTACCTTTGTTAACCACTTTGAGCCTTTAAATCCCATTTGTTCTATATTTTACCACATTACTAGCCTTAAGTAGAAAAACAATTGTATATCCCAAATTGAATCTTTGGTTAGCTTAAGATAGAATTGTGTATGCTAGTTAAGTATGGGAAATTGTGGGAACAAAAGTTATTAAGGGAATGTGTCATGATAATACAATGGGAATTTGGATACCTACTCATGTGAAACTATAAGAATTAAAAATCTATGTGCATTGATAAGCTATGTTTATTTTTATGTCTATATTAAAAAAAATCAATAAATAAATAAGGGGACAAAATTACCCCAATGCTGAATTAAAAATTCAAAGATCAATGCACATATGATAAAAAAAATTTGATACATGAGTATGGAATGTAAAAGGGAATTCTGGGTAGCTAGGTATGAATTCTAAGGCTATATAAAATATATAGGTTGGGTTAAAGCTTGGGTTAATTAAAGATTCAATTTATAAGCTCACTTAACCATATATGTATCCCTACCCTTACCTTGGCCCCATTACAACCATGAAAAGACCTCATGATGTTTGCACTGGTATATTAACTGTTGTTGATTAGTTAGGAGAAGAACAAAAGTTAGAGATCATGATTAGAGAAGGATAGAGTGATTACCCTATACACTAGAGAGATTAGAGCGTACATACATCATCAATAAGGGTTCAATGCTTGAATTTCCATGTTTCCTGCTTTCATGAGCTATCTTCTTGCACTTTTATCTGTCTTACTGTATAATGGTAGAATTAGTGGAATTTGATTTGTAATTGTTTTGAAGATATAATTTGCTTTTGATCAAGTGGGCAAGAATCATATAGTTGCATTCATATATATAGGTTGCATTGCATTGCATGAGTTTCTACATGTTCATACTTATTTATCTTATCTCCTTCAGTTAAGCATGAGGACATGCTAATGTTTAAGTGTGGGAAGGTTGATAAACCACTATTTTATGGTTTATATTGTGTTTAATTGTGTGGTTTTATCATGATCCTTACCCACTTATTCATTAATTTAGCATGCACTTATATTTCCTTTCTAAAATTATTACATGATTGAAAACTGCTTCCTAGAAACTTTTAATTATGCATTTTAATTCTCCTTTATTCCATTCGATGCCGTAATTTGTGTGTTAAGTGTTTCAGACTTTATAGGGCATGAATGAGTTGGAGATTGGAAAGGAAGCTAGCAAAAATGGAAGGAACACGAGAAATCGAGGAGATGACCAGCGAGAAGTGACGCGGCCGCATGGCTCACGCGTTCACGCGAAAGAGGAGAAATCACAGTAACACGGCCGCATGGCTCACGCGACCGCGCGGATTGGAAAAGCACAAGTGACGCGGAAGCGTGGACGACGCGAACGCATGGTAGGGAAAAACGCGAATGACGCGTCCGCATGGATGACGCGATTGCGTAACGTGCGCGATCTACATAATCTGCAAAATTCGCTGGGGGCCATTTTGGACCCTATTTTGACCCAGTTTTTGGCCCAGAACAGCAGACTAGAGCCAGAGAACATGCAAAAACCAGAACAACAATTCATTCTAGACAGTTTTAGTTTTTAGATCTAGATTTTACTCCTCATCTATGTTTTCTCTATATACATTGATAGTTCTTAGGATTTTATTTTTCTACCACTTTTTGCATTGGGATACTGAGAAGAGTTATTACCTCATCAAGACTTCGTCATTCTAGTTCGTTTTCTTTACTTGGCTTTACTCTTCCATGTCCTTTGCTTTGCTTAATTTTACCATTGGAATATTTTTAGGATTATTTAATACAAGGATTACTTTTATTTTTAATTGATTATTTTGATTTTTATTTACAATGTCTTTCTTCAATTCCCTTTCATATGTTATGAATTTTACATTCACAATGAGCGAGTAGTTCCCTAACTTGATGGGGAGTTGATTGAAAGGAACCTTTGAGTTGAAAGGCTTAAAAAAAGACTGTAATTGGGTTTATTGTTGGATTCCCCTCTAGTCACTAACACCAATCCCTTTTAATTAAGTGGGTTGCAACTTGTGAACGGACGTAGCATTCCAACTTGTTTAACTTTCCCTTACCTAGTAAGAGATAACATAACGGGATAACCTTTAATTATCAATTAATCTAGAGAGTAATTCAACAATAATGGGGCTTCCAACTAATCAACTCCCAGTCAAGGCTTTTATTTACATTATTCAAATTCTCCAATTTAATTTCCTGTTTACTCAACTCAAACCTTTTTGAAAACATCTAATTAATAAAATAGCACACTTTTCTGCAACTCGTTGGGAGACGACCTGGGATTCATACTCCCAGTATTTTAATTTCAAATTTCTGTGACACCTTTCTAAATTGATAAGTGGATTTTTGGCGAGTTAAGAACTATACTTGCAACGTATATATTTTAGTAATTTTTAATTCGCCAGTTTCTGCTCGCATCAATCACACAGGATCACCTTAGGATCTGTGGACCCCACAGGATCCCTACCTACCTCAACTCACCTTCTCTTTTCTTCACCAATCACCTCAATCTCTCTTCCCCATCACCTATTCACCACTCACATCCATCCACTCTTCCTTTTCACCACTCACATCCATCTATTCTTTCCCACCCAAACGCACCATAAATGACCAAATACACACCTCTCTCCCTCTCTCCATATCTTCTTCTTCTTCTTCTTCTATTCTTTCTTCTCTTGCTCGAGGATGAGCAACATTCTAAGTTTGGTGTGGTAAAAACATAGTTTTTTTGTTTTTCCATGACCATTGACGGCACCTAAGACTGGAGAAACCTCTAGAAAGAGGAAAGGGAAGACAAAAGCTTCCACCTCTGAGTTATGGGAGATGGAGAGATTCATCTCAAGCGTCCATAGCTCAGTAGAAGAGCATTTGACTGCACATCAAGAGAGCATGAGGAATTCCCTCATCAAGAAATCCCTGAGATACCTCAAGGGATACATGTTCCTCCACACAATTATTGGGAGCAACTAAGGATAGGAGCACCAAAATCCCTAAGGATCAAGCAACAGAGGCAAGGAAGAGACATAGAGGAGCTCAACAGCACCTTTGATTATTCAAGGAGAAGGCGCCACCATCACTAAGGTGGACTTCTTGCTTGTTCTTAATTCTCTATTTTTCGATTTTTATGCTATATGTTTGTCTATATTTGTGTCTTTACTTCATGATCATTAGTATGTAGTAACTATGTCTTAAGGCTATAAATAATTCCATGAATCCTTCACATCTCTTAAATGAAAAATGTTTCTAATTCAAAAGAACAAGAAGTACATGAATTTCGAATTTATCCTTGAATTTAGTTTAATTATATTGATATGGTGACAATACTTTTTGTTTTCTGAATGAATGCTTGAATAGTGCATATTTTTTATCTTGTTGTTTATGAATGTTAAAGTTGTTGGCTCTTGAAAGAATGATGAACAAAGAGAAATGCTATTGATAATCTGAAAAATCACGAAATTGATTCTTGAAGCAAGAAAAAGTAGTGAAAAAGCAAAAGCTTGCGAAAAAAAAAGGTGGCGAAAAAAAATTATTGAAAGAAAAAAAAGCAAGAAGAAAAAGCCAATAGCCCTTAAAACCAAAAGGCAAGGGTAAAAAGGATCCAAGGCTTTGAGCATCAATGGATAGGAGGGCCCAAGGAAATAAAATC
>NC_029780.3:55333917-55337259 GCF_000817695.3 Arachis duranensis | reverse complement strand
TGAAAAGCTTGAGACTGAGTGGTTAAAGTCATGATCCAAAGCAAAAGAGTGTGCTTAAGAACTCTAGATACCTCTAACTGGGGACTTTAGCAAAGCTAAGTCACAATCTGAAAAGGTTCACCCAGTTATATGTCTGTGGCATTTATGTATCCGGTGGTAATACTGGAAAATAAAGTCCTTAGGGCCACGGCCAAGACTCATAAAAGTAGCTGTGTTCAAGAATCTTCAAACTTAACTAGGAGAATCAATAACACTATCTGAAATTCTAAGTTCCTAGAGATGCCAATCATTCTAAACTTCAAAGGAAAAAGTGAGATGCTAAAACTGTTCAGAAACAAAAAGCTACAAGTCCCGCTCATCTAATTAGAACTAATATTCATTGATATTTTAGGATTTATAGTATATTCTCTTCTTTTTATCCTATTTGATTTTTAGTTGCTTGGGACAAGCAACAATTTAAGTTTGATGTTCTGCTGAGCGGATAATTTATACGCTTTTTGGCATTGTTTTTAGGTAGTTTTTAGTAGGATCTAGCTACTTTTAGGGATGTTTTCATTAGTTTTTATGCTAAATTAATATTTTTGGACTTTACTATGAGTTTGTGTGTTTTTCTATGATTTCAGATATTTTCTGGCTGAAATTGAGGGACCTGAGCAAAACTCTGATAAAAGGCTGACAAAGGACTGCTGATGCTGTTGGATTCTGACCTCCCTACACTCAAAATGGATTTTCTGGAGCTACAGAACTTCAAATGGCACGCTCTCAATAGCGTTGGAAAGTAGACATCCAGATTTTTCCAGAAATATATAATAGTCCATACTTTATTCGTGATTAGACGACGCAAACTGGTGCTCAACGCCAGTTCCACGTTGCATTCTAGAGTCAAACGCCAGAAACACGTCACAAACCAGAATTGAACGCCAAAAACATGTTACAACTTGGAGTTCAACTCCAAGAGAAGCCTCTGCATGTGTAAAGCTCAAGCTCAGCCCAAGCACACACCAAGTGGGCCCCAGAAGAGGATTTCTGCATCAATTTCTTACTTCTGTAAACCCTAGTAGCTAGTCTAACATAAATAGGACATTTTACTATTGTATTAGACATCTTTGGTCTCCGTTTTAATCCATTGTTCATCTTAGGAGACTATTGATCACGTTTTGGTGGCTGGCCATTCGGCCATGCCTGGACCACCATCACTTATGTATTTTCAACGGTGGAGTTTCTACACACCATATATTAAGGATGTGGAGCTCTGCTGTACCTCGACTTTTAATGCAATTACTACTATTTTCTATTCAATTCAATTTATTCCTATTCTAAGGTATTCGTTGCACTTCAACATGATGAATGTGATGATCCATGACACTCATCATCATTCTCACCTATGAACGCGTGATTGACAACCACTTCCGTTCTACCTTAGGCCGGGCACATATCTCTTGGATTCCTTAATCAGAATCTTTGTGGTATAAGCTAGAATTAATGGCGGCATTAATGAGAATCCGGAAAGTCTAAACCTTGTCTGTGGTATTCCGAGTAGGATTCGGGGATTGAATGACTGTGACGAGCTTCAAACTCGCGATTGTTGGGCGTGATGACAAACGCAAAAGAATCAATGGATTCTATTCGGATATGATCGTGAACTGACAGATGATTAGCCGTGTTGTGACAGAGCATTTGGACCATTTTCACTGAGAGGATGGGATGTAGCCTAATGACAAGTCATCATATACCCATTTTTCAAGCTAATTTCACTTGTTTTATTAGTCTCTATGCACTTTCTTGCATCCTAAGTAAGTGATTTGGAGTGAAAATGCATAACTTCTTGAAATCAAACAACCACCATGAAATTAATGTTAACTCATGAGGTTTAAGCTAATTTTAATTGAATTTTAATTGATTTATAAGCCTTGTGAATTTAGTGATACTTGGAGTGGTTGTTTTGGTTTATTGTAGGTGAAGAAAAGAATAAAAGAGAAAAGCGTGGCCTAAGAAAGTGTGGCCAAAGGAGAAAAAGTCGTGGCTTATGAAGGAGGGAAGCAAGCATTGCCCTCCACAAGGGCACACTGCCCTCTAGGAGGGCAACATAAGGGAACAAAGCATGAAAGGACGGGGCTTCAAGGTGGAAACACTGCCCTGCCCTCCGCGAGGGCAGGGCAGCATTTTGTTGTGGCACGGCCAGCACACCAACCTGGCGCACCACAGCATCATCCGGCAGCACCAGCAGCGCACCAAGGCACCAATCTGGCGCACCAAACTTTTCTACCCTGCCCTCCGCGAGGGCAGGGCAGCATCCTGCGCACCAAGACCGCACCACGCACGCACCACGCATCAATTTTCTGCCCTGCCCTCCACAAGGGCAGGGCAGCCTCCTGGAAGCAATCCTTCATGGGCTATAATTGGATTAAAAATCCAATAAAATTCATTTCTTCACCAAATCAAAAGCCCACCCAAATCCTAAGATCCAAGAATAGAAAGTGTATAAATAGGAGCTAGTTTGATGTAATTAGGACCTTTAACTGGACTTTTGAATTTTGCACTTTTTTTGGAGCTTTGAATTTTGCAACTTTTCTCTTTGAGCTTTGAATTTTTTGCAACTTTTCTTGAGAGACTGAACCGAGATTTCAGAGAATTGGGAAGGAGAATTGATCTCTCTTCTTCCTAGTTCTTGCTTGGGCATTTTTCATTTTCCTTGTTTGAGTCTTGGGTGTTAAGAATTGAGGAAATTCTGTCTCAATCTCCACTCAAGAGCTCTTTAATTTCTCTTCTGCATAATTGAATTCATTTACATTCCCTTTACTGTTTCTTCTTCAATTTCTTGTCAATTGCTTTGAGAACTTAGATCTGGGAGGGCAATTGAGATCTAAGCTTTGCTACCTAGTCTCTGGAGTCCTGAGATCCCAATTTCCTTTTGGTTCTTCTGTGAACCTTTGCTGCATTTAATTTCTTTACTGTTTGAGTTCTAATTGCTTCTAATTCAAATTATGCTCTATCAATTGTTGCAATTCGATTTCTCTTTGCTTAGATTTTGAAATCCCAGTCCTCAAATCCCTTTTACATTCAAGCAATTTATATTCCTTGCATTTTAAGTTACTACAATTTACATTTCTTGCACTTTAAGTTCCAGTCATTTACTTTCTTGTTCTTTAAGATTCAGCAAGTTTACTTTCCTGCTCTTTAATTTACTGCAATTTTCCCCTCTCCCTTTACATTCCAAGCAATTTAGCTTCTGTTAAATACAAACCACTCTACCAAAACTTAATTCGCTTGACTAAATCAACCACTAAACTAAAATTGCTCAATCCTTCAATCCCTGTGGGATTGACCTCACTCCCGTGAGTT
>NC_029780.3:55331834-55333736 GCF_000817695.3 Arachis duranensis | reverse complement strand
ATTTTTTTTACTAACATACTAACTGTTTGAGAGATTGCCTCTATTAACTCGCTAACAATTTATCTCAATTAACTGCACTCAATTCTCTAGCGTGCTGTTGTTTGGTCATCTTGATTGTTTGCATACGAGTTTCTACAGACAAAGGGTATCATGACATGAAGCCACCACTTATTACACTCATCAAGAACAATTGTTCTTATGACGGAAATCCATCGGAAGATCCTCAGCATCACATATCCACTTTTCTGAAGACTTGTAATGCAGTCAAAATCGATGGTCCAGATCATGACACTTATAAGGTCCTGTTATTGCCTTTCTCATTAAAGGGTGAAGCTGCACAATGGTTTGAAACTTTTCCCCAAGGAAGCATCACTAGTTGGGATGATTTGGTCACCAAATTTCTGGCCAAATTCACCTCATCCAGACAGATCATCCAGTTGAAAGAGGAGGAACATCTATTCACACAAGGGGAGGAAGAACCACTTTTCAAAGCCTGGGAAAGATACAAGAAAGCAACTGATAAAGTGGGCTTCCGAGCTTTTTATGAAGGACTAACCCCAGAAACAAGAAAAGCAGTGGATTACTTCTCAGATGGCCTACTCAAAGCAACAACAACTACCCAAGGAATTGCAAATTTCAATGACAAAGGAGTCATCAACCAATACTCATGCGAGAAACCACAGAATGCAATTTCTGAAAAAGAAGTAATGAAACTTGAAGGAATGAAGGCATCCATGAACCTGAACAATCAAACGCAACATCAAACACAGCAACATATGGGGCTGAGGGATGGAAAAGTTGATGGCCTGCAGTCCGCTGCAGTGAATGCCAAATTTCCACCATGGAGACCTCATTCTTATCTAAGAATGGGGGAGGCCCGATATCAAGAACAAAGAAGTTTCAACCAGGGCAAATCCATGACCACAAACAACCAACATCAACTATCCACCAGTGCCAATCAAAGCCAATACTCACAAAACACACACTGCCAGACTCACTCCAACTGGAGAAGGACTGAAAACCAAAATCACGAACCAAGGAACTTCAATTACAACAACCCCAACTTCTCAAACCAGCAGCGAAGTACTTTGCAGAAATGGGTGAGAAGAAACCAAATACTTTCCTCAAAACCATTGAAGACAAACCAACCAACAACGAAGATGCTACAAAGAAGGAAGGATGGAAAAGGATCATAGAGGACAATGAGAAAATACCGGACAAAGGAAGTACCAGCCAAGAAGAACACAACAAGGGATTCTTTCAAGGAGAGACAGAGGATAGAACTAAAGAAAAGCAGAAAATCCCCACTGGAAATTTTTCACTAGGGGATCGAGTGATGATCAATATTCAAACCATGAAGGTGTCCCCACAGTTGTCTGATCACTACATTGTGACTAAGATCCTTCCACAAGAGTTTATAGAGGTCATCAAAGAAGAAACCGGAAGGAAGTTCACAGTGAAGAAAGACAAGCTAAGGCATTGTGATTTTCAACCTCCATGATCAGCAAAACAGAAGATGTCAAGCTAGTGACAATAAAAGAGCGCTTGTTGGGAGGCAACCCAACCTGAGGTAGTTTTCTTTTCATAGTTTTTTTCAATAAAAATGTTGAATAATTGGTATGGATTGCAAGGAGCTAAGTTTGGTGTTGCACACCAAAACAATTTAAGGGAGAATGAAAGATTCTAAGTTGGTGTTCCACAAAAAAAAATATTATTTAAAAACACATTCTCACCTCTTGCATGATGCTAGCTCCAAGCAACCAAACACATTATTCAACTGTTTAAATTCTTTCTAGCTTTAATTTCATTAACCTTTAGCAAGGACATAAGGTTTCACATATGGTTAAAATTGTTGCATAAGAGGCAGTGGCAAACAATTAAGTTTGGTGTTCCCACACCAAA
>NC_029780.3:55330869-55331670 GCF_000817695.3 Arachis duranensis | reverse complement strand
GACATTATGCATCTTAACTCAAAGAGAACACAACAGAAGGAAGAATCAAAAGGCTGCAACTTCAAAGGTTGTATCTAAACTTAATCCTTGTTGCTGTGTATTATTTTGAACATGGAAACCATTGTATGCCTTGCTAAAGTGTTCATCTAGTTGCAAGTGAAATTGTTTGAATGCTAAATCTGCGTGTTGTTTGTTATCCATCACTTAGCTAAATTTTGTTTTGTTTCCCATATGCTTGAATAAAAGAGATTTTGTTTGAATTGAAAAGTGAAATATCCAATGTTGTATAAGTAAGAATGGAAGTTAATGGTGGTATATGTGTTTGATTAAATGCATGCCTCAAATGGTGGTATATGTGTTTGATTAAATGCATGACTCATGAAATAATTGTTGCATAATATCACTCTCATTCAAGTGTGAGTTAGCTTGCTATTGTAAAGACTCTCATCAATACAGAAAAAGCCCTTGAGAACAAAAACAGAAAGAAAAGGAAGAAGAAAAAGCCAAAATGGCAAGAAAAACAAAGAATAAAGGTTGGACACCAATAGCTTGGACCCTAGGACATATGCCTGTGATGTTCTTGTACTGAGATATGCTTGGATGAGTAAATTCTAAGGGGGATTTTAAAACCCGGTCACTTAGATCAACTGATTTGGGATGGCCAATTGAAAGTCCACAATAAAGAGCAACTTAGATACAGAACATTTAGTTATCCAAAGAGATGCTGGGCATCAATGATCCTAGGAAGAAATAGTGAGCCATGTGTCTGTGGTGGAAAGATGTTGAGTAAAAATAAAGCCA
>NC_029780.3:55306567-55330546 GCF_000817695.3 Arachis duranensis | reverse complement strand
GGAAGCAAGCATTGCCCTCCACAAGGGCACACTGCCCTCTAGGAGGGCAACATAAGGGAACAAAGCTTGAAAGGCAACTCTGCCCTGCCCACTACAAGGGCAGAGCACAAATCTGTGCCTTGGAATCAAGAAGAACAAAATGTTGCCCTGCCCTCCTCAAGGGCAGTATCGGGCTCACCAAGGGAAGAAAATCAAAGGAAAATGCCTACAATGCTTGCCACAAGAGTTGAACACGGGACCATGAGGAAGCAAGGAATTAAGCCTCACTTTGGTACCAAGAAAGCCAAGGAAAATGGGTAGCGTGTGTAGCATCCACGTTTCGAACACGGGGCTTCAAGGTGGAAACACTACCCTGCCCTCCGCGAGGGCAGGGCAGCATTTTGTTGTGGCACGGCCAGCACACCAACCTGGCGCACCACAGCATCATCCGGCAGCACCAGCAGCGCACCAAGGCACCAATCTGGCGCACCAAACTTTTCTGCCCTGCCCTCCGTGAGGGCAGGGCAGCATCCTGCGCACCAAGACCGCACCACGCACGCACCACGCATCAATTTTCTGCCCTGCCCTCCACAAGGGCAGGGCAGCCTCCTGGAAGCAATCCTTCATGGGCTATAATTAGATTAAAAATCCAATAAAATTCATTTCTTCACCAAATCAAAAGCCCACCCAAATCCTAAGATCCAAGAATAGAAAGTGTATAAATAGGAGCTAGTTTGATGTAATTAGGACCTTTAACTGGACTTTTGAATTTTGCACTTTTTTTGGAGCTTTGAATTTTGCAACTTTTCTTTGAGAGACTTGACCGAGATTTCAGAGAATTGGGGAGGAGAATTGATCTCTCTTCTTCCTCGTTCTTGCTTGGGCATTTTTCATTTTCCTTGTTTGAGTCTTGGGTGTTAAGAATTGAGGAAATTCTGTCTCAATCTCCACTCAAGAGCTCTTTAATTTCTCTTCTGCATAATTGAATTCATTTACATTCCCTTTACTGATTCTTCTTCAATTTCTTGTCAATTGCTTTGAGAACTTGGATCTGGGAGGGCAATTGAGATCTAGGCTTTGCTACCTAGTCTCTGGAGTCCTGAGATCCCAATTTCCTTTTGGTTCTTCTGTGAACCTTTGCTGCATTTAATTTCTTTACTGTTTGAGTTCTAATTGCTTCTAATTCAAATTATGCTCTATCAATTGTTGCAATTCAATTTCTCTTTGCTTAGATTTTGAAATCCCAGTCCTCAAATCCCTTTTACATTCAAGCAATTTATATTCCTTGCATTTTAAGTTACTGCAATTTACATTTCTTGCACTTTAAGTTCCAGTCATTTACTTTCTTGTTCTTTAAGATTCAGCAAGTTTACTTTCCTGCTCTTTAATTTACTGCAATTTTCCCCTCTCCCTTTACATTCCAAGCAATTTAGCTTCTGTTAAATACAAACCACTCAACCAAAAATTAATTCGTATGACTAAATCAACCACTAAACTAAAATTGCTCAATCCTTCAATCCCTGTGGGATCGACCTCACTCCCGTGAGTTTTTATTACTTGATGCGACCCGGTACACTTGCCGGTGAGTTTTGTGTTGGCTCGTTTTCCACACATTATAGCCATTGACAACGGTGATGCCCTACATACAGCTTGCCATGGAAAGGAGTAAGAAGGATTGAAAGAAGGAAGTAGGAAAGCAAAGATTCAACAGGGACAAAGCATCCCCACACACTTATCTGAAATTCTCATCAATGATTTACTTAAGTATTTCTATCTTTATTTTCTGTTTATTTTTTATTATTATTCGAAAACTCCATAACCATTTATTATCCGCCTAACTCAGATTTACAAGATGACCATAGCTTGCTTCATACCAACAATCTCCGTGGGATCGACCCTTACTCACGTAAGGTTTATTACTTGGACGACCCAATGCACTTGCTGGTTCGTTGCGTGAAGTTGTGAAGTTATGTTTGGACCATGGTATTATGCACCAAGTTTTTGGTGCCATTACCAGGGAGAGAACGAACATGAATGCCATTATTAGAGATCACAATTTTGCCTACCAAGTTTTTGGCGCCGTTACCGGAGATTGCTCGAGTTTAGACAACTGACGGTTCATCTTGTTGCTCAGACAAGGTTTAGACTTTCCGGATCTCAAGAATGCTACCAATTGATTCTGGCTTATACCACGAAGACTCTGATAACATGGAATGGAAGCTTTGTTGTCAGGAGAAGCAACCATGCATCGTGAACTAGGAGGCCAAGAGATACACACTCAAGCTCACGCAGATAGAACGGAGGTGGTTGTCAGGCACGCGTTCATAAGGGAGGATGATGATGAGTGTCACGGATCATCACATCCATCAGGTTGAAGTACGGGTGAATATCTTAGAACAAGAATAAGCTTGAATTGAATAGAAAATAGTAGTAATTGCATTAATTCATGAGGAACAGCAGAGCTCCACACCTTAATCTATGATGTGTAGAAACTCCAACGTTGAAAATACATAAGAACAAAGTCTAGACATGGCTGAATGGCCATGCCTCCCAATAACATGAAACAATCGAAAAGGGTTCAAAGACCTGATCCCAAGATCAAAGATGATCAAAATATGATCAAAAGATAAAAATACAATAGTAAAAGGTCTTATTTATAGTGAACTAGTAACCTAGGGTTTACAGAAATAAGTAAATGATGCAGAAATCCACTTTCGGGGCCCACTTAGTGTGTTCTTGGGCTGAGCATTGAAGCTTTTACGTGCATAGGCTTTTCTTGGAGTTAAACGCCAGCTCTGGTGCCAATTTGGGCGTTTAACTCCTGCTTTTATGCCAGTTCTGGCATTTAACGCCAGAAAAGGGTCTCTGACCGGCGTTTTGACGCCAATTTGAGCCATCGAATCTCGGGCAAATTATGGAATATTATACATTTCTGGAAAGCCCATGTCTACTTTCCAACACACTTGAGAGCGCACCAATTGGGCTTCTGTAGCTCCAGAAAATCCACTCCTAGTGCAGAGAGGTCAGAATCCAACAGCATCTTCAGTCCTTTTTCAGCCTCTGAATCAGATTTTTGCTTAGGTCCCTCAATTTCAGCCAGAAAATACCTGAAATCATAGAAAAACACACAAACTCATAGTAAAGTCCAGAAATGTGATTTTAGCATAAAAACTAATAATTATATACTAAAAACTAACTAAATCATACTAAAAACTACCTAAAAACTATGCCAAAAAGCATATAAATTATCCGCTCATCATGGTGATTCACCATATGATGCTTGTTGCTTTTGCTCCATTGCATCTTCAAGTTTGTCTTCTTCCAAGACTCCTTGGACTAGTGCCTCCATTGTATCTACCATCATGCACTCTCCAATTGACTCCTTTGGGTAACTCATGGCAGTAAAAACATTAAATACCATCTTTTCTTCATGCAGCCTTAGGACATATTCTCCCTTTTGTACATCAACTATAGCTCCAGCTGTTGCCAAAAATGGCCTCCCTAGTATGATTGATGCATTGGCCTCTTCTTCCATGTTAAGCACTACAAAATCTGCTGGGAAGATGAACTCTCCCACCTTAACCAACAAGTCCTCCGCAACTCCATGGGAGAATTTGAATGTTCTATCTGCTAGTTGAAGTGCCATTCTTATTGGCTTGGCTTCTTCAATTCTCATTCTCTTCATCCTAGCTAAGGACATGAGGTTGATGCTAGCTCCCAAGTCACACAATGCTTTCTCAATACTAATATTTGCTATGATGTATGGGATTTGGAAACTCCCAGGATCCTTCATCTTTTGGAGAAGCTTCTTTTGTATAATAGCACTACATTCCTCTATGAGCACTATAATTTACTTTTCTCCCTAGTTTCTTTTCTTGGTCATGAGGTCTTTTAGAAACTTGACATAGAGTGGCATTTGCTCTAGTGCTTCAGCAAAAGGTATGTTAATTTGAAGCCTCTTGAAGATCTCCAAAAACCTAGAAAACTGGCTGTCTTTCCCATCTTTTATTAGCCTTTGTGGGTAGGGTACTTTTGGTACATAGGGCTTCAAAACTTCCTTTGGTGGAGTTGAAGTTTGTGTCTTTTCTTCCTCTTTGATTTATGAGTTCTTGGTAGCCTCTTCTTTCTGTAATTTGTGGCTTGAGGGTGCCTCCTTCACCACTTTTCCACTTCTTAACGTGATGACTTGCATCATCTAACTTTTTTTCTCATCTAAAAGGACCATATAATTGGTGAATTCTCATTTATTTGATTCATTTACAAGAACTATATAATGAATTTAGGGGACATTGCTTTGAAATGAGTCTTGCTTGGATTTCAGGTGAAAAGAGCAACAAAAGAGGAAGAAAGCAAGAAAAAGAGATGGGTGTGTGTACTGGGCGTGGCATGCCAGTTATACTTGCCAGAGAACCGATGAAGAATTTTAATGGACGTGGCGCACCAAGGTCAGGCGTGGCACACCAGTTATACTTTCCAAAAGAGAATCCTTGAAGAACTACAATGGGCGTGGCAGGCCAAGGCCAGGCATGGCACGCCAGTTATCTTTTCCAGAAGATAGATGGCTAAGCTTCACTATGGGCGTGGCACGCCAATGCTAGGCGTGGCATGCCAAATACACTTTCCAGAGAAGAACCTCAAGCTTTACTATGTGCGTGGCACGCCAATAATGGGCATGGCACGCCAGGCTTGTAAACCAGAAAGAAGTTGGTGGTGATTTACAATGGGCGTGACACGCCACTACTGGGCGTGGCACGCCACTGCTGGGTGTGGCACGCCATTGCTGGGCATGGCATGCCACCTCTGGGAGTGGCACGCCAGGTATTCTGGCCAGAGTGGTGTCTTTGAAGAGTTGCAAGGGACGTGGCACACCAAGCTGGGTGTGCCATGCCAGTTCTATCCTCCATGCTGGGCGTGGCACGCCAGTTCAACTGAGTAGAGGAGAAGGGAAGAAGCAGCACCAAAGAGCGTACCACTTGGTACTTTGGGCATGGCACACCAAGCTTGTCAGTTCAATCCATCATCATGGGCATGCCACTTGAGTCCTAGGCATGGCATGCCAGTTCAATTGACCAAAAAGGGAGAATGAAGCCCCCAACAACGGCGTGGCATGCCAGGTCGAAGGCGTGGCATGCCAATACAAATTCCCAGAAATGAAGGGCCAGGACCTCATCGAATGCGTGCCACTTGAGACTTTGGACGTGGCACGCAATGCCAATTATCAAAGGGCATGCCACTTGGTACTTTGGGCATGGCAAGCCAACCTTTCTTGCACCATGGGTGTGGCACGTCAGACCTGGGCGTGGCACGCTAGCTCACTGGACCAGAGAGGAATGTGTGTGCACCAACAAAGGATGTGGCACACCAGACTTGGGCGTGGCACGCCAGTTCAACCTTCGAGAGAAGAGATTGAAGACCCTAATGAGGGCGTGGCACGCCAGGACTAAGGGGTGGCACGCCAGTACAAGTGACCAAAGAAGAAGATTGAAGAGCCTAACAAAGACGTGGCACGCCAATTCAAAATTTCAGAAGAAGAGCTTTAAGATCTCGACATGGGCATGCCACTTTAGATCTTGGGCGTAACAACTTTCATTATGGGCGTGCCACTTGAAAGATGGACGTGGCATGTCAAGCCAGCTTCACTAAGTGGGCGTGCCACTTGGGAGCTAGGCGTGGCACGCCAAGCCAAGCCAATGAGCTGGGTGTGGTACGCCACTCACACGCCGCTCACACGCCACTCACATGTCTCTAATGAATGGTTTTTCTCTTTTGTTTTCAATTGTAATTTTCTTTTCTTTTTGTAATTTTTCATTTCTAGAATAGGAGTAGTATAAATACCCCTTGAAGAGTACTGAAAGCGGGCTTAAAACTTTTACTTCACTTACTTCATATTCTTTCATCTCTTGTACTTTTCTCTAAAGCTATGAGTAGCTAAACTCCCTCTCATTGGGGGAGGGAGCTCTGTTGTACTTGATGGATTAAATGATAGTGAATTTTTTCTTCTCTTAATCTCTCTTTGATTTTCTAGAATGAATTCTGTTCTTAATGCTAGTGTTCCATTATCTTGGGAAAGAGATTGAATGCAAATTGGGTTTCATGGGAACCTTGGAAGAGGAACATAAAACCATGCTTGAAATCCCTTCTCACATTGAGTAGATCTGGGTTTTGGGATTGGATATGGAGTCATGAAATCTACCCAATTACTTGGATTTATGAGGATATGTGGTAAAATCAGGGACCCAGCTTATCTCTCTTCATGAGCAATTAGACCAAGGAATTGGCTGATTATTAAGATTTGAGAGATTGAATCACCAAGGAATTGGGGTTCAATCAATCATGATTGCCAAGAGGTCAATGAGTTGCATGATTGAAGATGAGATGATCTGAATTGATCCAAAGAGAGCAACATCTCCCAACTCCAATGAATCTTCCCTATTCTTATCTTCCATATTCTCAATAGCTTTCTTTGATTTCTTTTCATCAACCCATTCCCCTTTACAATTCTGTCATTTACAATTCAGCAATTTACGTTTATGCTCTTTACATTTCTGCACTTTATTGTTTCCTTTATCTTTAAGTCATATACAATTCTACTATTTAGAATTCTGCACTCAACCTTTACTTTTGATTAGCTTAACTAAATTACCAGTAACTAAAGTTGATCAATCAATCAATCTCTGTAGGATTTGACCTCACTCATTGTCAGTTATTACTTGACTATAATTTGGTATAATTTCCAAGAGGGATTTATTGTAGTGATACAATAAATTTCCAGCTCATCAAGTTTATGGCACCGTTGCCAGTGCTCGAACCCGGGTCGCTTGCGTGACAGGCAGGAATACTCACCACTATACTCACCAATTCTATGGTCCTTTTAGATGAGAGAAAGAGGTAGATGATGCAGGTTATCATAGTGTTCAGGTGAGGGACCTCTTGGTGAGGGACCTCTTCCAAGGGCCACAAGAACGCATCTTGAATAAGTGGTGCACGGAATTATGATCACACTTTTCACAACTCTGGTACAACTAACCAGCAAGTGCACTGGGTCGTCCAAGTAATACCTTACGTGAGTAAGGGTCGATCCCATGGAGATTGCCGGCTTGAAGCAACCTATGGTTATCCTGTAACTCTTAGTCAGGAGATTAGTGATAAAAATAATTTCGTTTGTAAAAAGTAAAAGGGCATGAAATGAATGATACTTTGTATTCAGTAATGGAGAAGAGGTTGAGGTTTTAGAGATGTTCTGTCCTCTGAATCTCTGCTTTCCTACTAGCTTCTTCTTACAAACACGCATGTTCCCTTCCATGGCAAGTTGTATGTTGGTGGATCACCGTTGTCAATGGCTACCATCTGTCCTCTCAGTGAAAATGGTCCAGGTACAGTTTCTATATGACTAATCAGCTGTCGGATCTCTCGTCTTGGATGAAAAATACCAGGCACAGCTATCGCGCGGCTAATCATCTATCGGTTCTCACTTATGCCGGAATAGGATCTCTTTATCCTTTTTCACACTATCACTGCGCCCAACATTCGTGAGTTTGAAACTCGTCACAGTCATCCCGTCCCAGATTCTACTCGGAATACCACAGACAAGGTTTAGACTTTCTGGATCTTGGGAATGTTGCCAATTGGTTTTAGCCTCTACGACAAAGGTTCTAATCTCACGGGTTTGAATGCTCTATTATCAGGAGATGCAAGTTAAACTCGTGGATTAGAAACCCAAGAGATACGCACTCAAGCTATCACCCAATGACTACGTTAAGCTCAAATATAACGGAAGTGGTTGTCAAGCACGCGTTCATAAATTTGATAATGATGATGAGTGTCACGGATCATCATATTCTTCATATTGAAGTACGAGTGAGTATCTTAGAATAGAAGCAAGCGTGATTGAATATAAAATAATAGTACTTGCATTAATCCATTGAAACACAGCAGAGCTCCTCCCCCACCTATGGAGTTTAGAGACTCATGTTGTAGAAGATAAAATATGAGATGTAAAATGTCATGAGTTCCAAAATGAATCTCTAAAAGTAGTTTTTATACAAAACTAGTAACCTAGGTTTACAAAAAATGAGTAACTAAGTGCAGATAGTGCAGAAATTCACTTCCAGGTCCCACTTGGTGAGTGTTTGGGCTGAGCTTTGAAGCTTTCATATGCATAAGCCATTCTTGGAGTTAAACGCCAGCTTGGATGCCAGTTTGGGCATTTAACTCCAGCTCTGGTGCCAGTTCCAGCGTTTTAGGCCAGAAAAGGGTCTCTGGCTGGCGTTTAAACGCCAGTTCGGACCATCAAATCTCAGAAAAAGTATAGACTATTATACATTGATGGAAAGCCCAAGATGTTAGCTTTCGAGCCCAATTAAAAGCGCACCAATTATATTTTTCTAGCTCCATAAAAATGTGTTTGAGTGCAGGGAGGTCAGAATAGGGGTGGCAGCAATACCCGAACCCGCGGGTACCCGACCCGCCCCTACCCGGTCGGGGCGGGGTTAAACCCGACCCGAAGCGATATGAAATTTAGAAATTAGGTTAGGCCGTCACTCATTTCATTTTCGTTCTCAACCCTAGGCATTAGGGTAACTCTGAAACTCACTTCCTCGCCGTCACTCACTTCTGCGTCACTCTTCACCCACTTCGTCACTCTTCACTCCTTCAGGCTTCAGGCCTTCAGCTCTTCTCCAAGTCTCGAAGGCTGTCAAGGACCACATCCTCTGCTCAGCTGCGCCGGTAAGTCGCCGTCACAGATCGTCCGATCGTTCGCCGTCGCTCACCAAGACACCAACCTTCCTCATTCATCTCAGTCGCCTCGCCGCTGTCGCTCACGTCGGTGTCGCCCCCAATTCTCGCCGTCACTATCCTTGCCGACTTGCCTCTCCGATCTGCGGTCTCTGGTCTGTGCTCACCTTGTCGTCCCTCCTTCCTCCGACGTCGTCTCTCTGGTGACTAGTAAACGCTATATATGAATTTCTTGTATCTATGAGATCTGGGGGAATCTGTAGGTTCAAAGTATTTAGCCTTTATAGAATAAATATTTCATGTATGCTGTGTGAAGTGCTTTGAATAAATGATAGTGTAAACAACCTTGGATTACTATTGAGTACATCAGTTGCATATTCTATGGTTTAAGTTTGCTGCTTCTTTTTTTGTGCGGGATAGTATAAATATGTTCTGTTCCTACTGTATTATTCTCTTTATAGCAGAATAGATCTAGAATGGATCCTTTTATATGTTGTTTTACAAAATGTAAAGGCTATATTTTGCTGTCTTTTGAGCCTTTTTTATGTGCCCAGTGATGAATGCTTATTGTAACCAAAGAACTTCAGATATTTCTAATATAAATATTGGAAAAGCTTGATCTATTTAATTTGTGGTTGGTTAATCACTAACCATAGCTTTATAAAACTTCATGCCTCTAATTCCCACCTTGTACTACTATTTCAAAGTTTGTATACAAACAGATGCAGTTTATTCACTTTTGTGATCTATTTAATTTGTGGTTGGTTTATTCTCTTTTTTTTTATG
This sequence comes from Arachis duranensis, assembly GCF_000817695.3. Taxonomy (NCBI): domain Eukaryota; kingdom Viridiplantae; phylum Streptophyta; class Magnoliopsida; order Fabales; family Fabaceae; genus Arachis; species Arachis duranensis. Next base: position 55,321,045 of record NC_029780.3, on the reverse strand, counting down.
ATTCAAAATAAGAGACATCAATAATTTCACATAAATGAAGAGTTTCTGCTCTGAATTTTCAATTTATGTATTATTCTATTTAAACCCTACTCAATTTCAATTAACATAATTTTACTGAAGAGATTGAATAAACTTAAAAAAAATTGTCAGATTATGTTGCTTTTTTCATTCTTTAATATTCGTATTCCATATCACTCACTTAATTATAGTCCTAAGCTTCTAGTTTTGTTTCTCTGTCCCTCAAGATACATGTATAGGCTCTTCCCCTTCATTCTTTGCATGAAGAATCTTGTATGCTTAATTGAAATGAGTTGATCTTATGATAACATGGATGGATTTTTATGTTATTTATTAAAGAATGAAATTAATATAACTAACAAAATTGAGATTATGTTGCTTTTTTCATTTACTGGCTTTGCTAACTGATTAGACCACAATTAATATAACTAACATTCATGTCATGCATTTTGGTTGCTTTTAAAGGCATATGTTACCCTTTCACCTCAGCTATAGGTGACTATGTTTCAAAGAATTTGTGCTCCTTATTGAAATAAAAGCATATTCTGGTTGGAGTTCATTCAATTGTAGTAGGCAAACTTGTTTTAATAGACAAGCATGTTTATTAGAGAAAAAGAAGCACACGCTATATATGCTAACCTAACTTTGAAAATTGATGCATGCTGCATGGTCAAATTGCCTTTAGTTTGTTTGCATTTCATGTTGAAATTTTGTAAAGCTATATCTTCTTCATTCAACTATTTTGCTTTAAGGGAAAAAATATTTTGCTTTGGTTCTGTTTGTGGTTGCATGCTGCATAGTTCAATGACTATGTCAGGTGGTTTATGTGGCTTATTATGATTTTTAGTGCACTTCAATTTGTGTTTCTTATCTTAGTGCCTTAAACTTCCAATCATTTTATCATGATTCTTTATGTAAAACTGTTTTGAAATAGAGGACTGAAAATTTGTGCTTTTACTCTCTAAGGTGAAATAGTGTAACCGAGAGCAAATTAATTATTTTGAAATAGAGGACTGAAAATTTGTGCTTTTGGTTAGTTTAATTCATTTATTTTAGTTTTTTACATAGTACCAATTAATTTGCTAATTGTTACATCTTTTGATTTTCAGGTTTAAATCTTGATTTGCAAACTTTCAATGATGATGAAGATGTTGAAAGTGATCAAGAATAAGGGTTGAAGATTCTTTTATATCTAATATTTTAATTTCTTTATTATGGAATTATGGTGTTAAATTTGTAGTGATCAAACACTTCTTTTTTTATTTCAAGTTATTTGAGCTAATGACATTGTATGAATTTTATGTTTTTATTTTAATTTATTTATAAATTTTGAATTTTTGTCTTAATTTAGATATGAATATGTAAAAATTAAAATATTTATTTTTTATAAGGGCGGGTCGAGGTGGGGCGGGTACCCGCAAGGGCGGGTTAGATAATTGCTCAGGTCCCTCAATTTCAGTCAGAAAATACCTGAAATTATAGAAAAATACACAAACTTATAGTGAAGTCCAGAAATGTGATTTTTGAATAAAAATTAATAAAAATATAACAAAAAGTGAATAAAATATGCTAAAAACTATATGAAAATACTAGCAAAAAGCGTATAAAATATCCGCTCATCATTAAGGTTCATACTTTTGTTCCACCCAGATTTATAAAATGAAGAACAAAAGTAATCCTTGAAACTGAATCAATACATTAATTAAAATAGAAAAGCAATAGTTTTAATCCATAGAAAAAAACAGAGCTCCTAACCTTAACCGAGGAGGTTTAGTGGCTCATGACTTATAGAGAAAACAAGGGTTCTGAAAAGTGAAACATGTGGAAGTGAGATGATCCCCCTAAAGGGTGAATCTTTTCCCTTTTATATCGAACCTAATTTGATTTCAAAATAAAATAATAAATCCTAAAACTAAAAGATATTGTTTGTAAATAAAAATTACAAAAATAAAATAAAAGATTGCTAATAAAAGCTAAATCCACTCGTGAGTTTTCAATTTGGATTGCCTGGCGCTAAATGCTAGTTGGGTGTTTAGTGCTCAATGAGGCAAGAACGTCCCTTTTGCTTGCGGTTTGCCGGTGCCATCTTGGCGTTTAATGCCCAAGAGCGTTGCTTCAAGTATTCTTCTTTTAGCTCAAAACTCTGCCAAGTTGCTCTGAATTTCACCTGAAATAAATAAAAACACTCAAAGTAGCATCCAAAGAGGATTTTTGCACTAAAATAGTATAAAACTTAATAAATTCTAACTGAAAAAACTAGAAAATAAGGGGAAAAAGGGTATAAGATGCTCATGCATCACAACACCAAACTTGAATTGTTACTTGTCCTCAAGCAACCAAAATTATATAGGACTGAGAAAAGAAGAGAAAAACGCCCAAGACTTGAGTGTTCCTTTAAGCTCATGTCTAAGTACTAAGTGGGGCTAATGACACTCTAACTCTGAATAGGTTCGGCATCTCACTATCCTTTGAAGTTCAGAAATATTGATGTCTCTCAGCACTGGAACATGGATGATATGATGGATTCTCTTCTTTTGCCTCTAGTTGATCCTTGAACACAACTTTTTTCTTTTCTTTTCTTTTGGTGCTTTGCACCTTGAGCCTAGCCATGACTCTAAGTGTTTTGTCCACAAGCCTAACTTGATACAACAACACCACAAGCACTTAATTGATTTGAGTTCTAATTATTCTTTTAACTTTCTCTCAGTCAGATGTGCTTAGAGCCTTTGGCATACTCTGTAATTGCATTTGATCACGACTCCTAGTGCTCTATCTCAAGGATTACTTTACGTATTCACACCACAAGCATATAGTTAGGAAAACAACTCATTGGACCCTTTAATCATTTTAGACCTTCTTAACCATTAATGCTCAGAGCCTTGGACCTTTCTTTTTTTCTTTTTGCTGTTTGTTTTGCTTCAAGGATCAATGTCTCACTTACTTTAGAGAATCCATAATATTTCTCTAGGTTCCTGTACCTCAAGAACTAATTCTCTTAACTTCACTATCAAATATGCACTATTTATTCATACACTCAGAATTAAAGATAATGCCACCACATCAAAATAACTAGAAAAACTCATAATATATAACTCAAGCCTCATGCATTTTACTATTTCTTTTCTTTTTCTTTTGATTTTTCAAGCTCGACGAGCAATACATGAGACATCTTTCAGAATAAGCATAAAACAAAATAGATAACTAAACTTGAAAATAATAAAAGACTACTAGTGATCATGCAAAGACTCAAATAAGTAAATGACAGGAAATAAGATAAAGATACTGAAAAACAGAAAATAAGGAAAGTAGAAGATAAGGAAACTCAATTACCTTAGTCATGGTGGCTGCTACTCCTTTCTAAGAATCCTATCTGGCACTTCAGCTTATCTATGTTGTGCCTCTGCTTCAGCTGCTTCTCCACTAGCTGATGGAGGAGGGCTGAGTGGTCATGGTGCTCAATCCTTAGCTAATCCACATAAAATGTCAGCTCGTCAATGGATGTGGTCAATTTGTCCCAATAGTCATGGGGTGGGAAATAGAATCCCTAAGGCATCTCTGGATGCTCCTGTTGAGGAGGAAGAACTGGCTCTTATGATGGTGCATTCCCATGCTCTTTAGTATACTCCATACTCCCTCCTAGTGATAGGTCTGTATCACCATCAATACAGACTCGAGCCTTAGCACACAGGTAGAAGATAAGGAGGGGAAAGGCTAATCTTACAGAGGTGGAGGCCTTCTCGGCTATTTGGTACAACTTCTGAGGAATCACACGGTGTACCTCCATCTTATTGCCAAGCAGGATGCAATAGATCATCATTGCTCAGTCCATTGTAACCTCAGACTGGTTGCTTGTAGGGATGATGGAACACTGAATGAACTACAACCAGCTTCAGGTCATGCCTACCCAACTGGTATGGTTGACCTCTGGCGTCCCTCCTCTACTGTGCTCTTGGGAGGCAAATGTCAACAAGGACCTAGTTCAGTCTCTGGTCAGTGTTGACCCTTTGAGTGTAAGAGTAAAGTTCATCTCGGGAAGGTGGTAGGTAAAGTATCTCCCTCACCCTCTCTGGACTAAACTCCATAATCGCCCCTCGGACCATAATGCGCCAAGAATACAATTTGGAGTTAAGGTTACACTTTGATTGACACAATTTTGAAACCAAAGAGTAAAGAAATGGAGGCCTAGAAGCTTTGCCATCCAACGCGGCAGAAATGGCGTCCAACGGCGGTCATGCATACACACAAATTTAGCAACAAGAGAGCAAACGTGCGTACACGCATTCTTCAAGCATACGCGTGTGTATAGCAAGTTTCTAATGTTGTGCGTATGTACAACTAGCGCCATCTGCAGGATCATGCATACGCATAAATCCCGTTCTGTGTCCCATGCCAGACCCTTGGCGTGCCATGGTTGTGCCTTCACATACTTGATTTTTGGGCCATTCAAGGACAAACATGCTTTGGTGTACCACGCCAGACCTTAGCGTACCACACTTGTTGCCTCACATATTGAAATCGGACCAAAAGTGATGGAAGTGTGATAAATTCACATTTCATGGTATTTATTTGCTCTAATTGGGTGGATTTCATCAACTTTCCCGATATTTATTTAATGAAATAGCAAGGTTTTGTAAATTCTCCCTAAATTGTGCTTAAAAGTGAAAATATGATTTTTAGGCCATTTTTTCTAAATTCTATTCACTTTAATTCCATTTGATGCCTTGATGTGTTTGTTGAGTGATTTAAAGTTTTGAAGGCAAATATGGATTAAAGAAGTGAGGACGAAAAGCATGCAAAATAGGAGAATTCAAGAAATGAAGGATTGGTAAAGCTGTCATTCCTGACCTCTCAGTACTAAAGTGATCATAACTTGAGCTACAGAGGTCCAAATGAGGCGCTTCTAGTGGCAATAGAAAGCTAACATTTGGGGCTTCAAAATGATATGCATATGTTGTCTACGTACGCACGAGTCAAGATTTAGCAAGTGTGCATATGCACAAGTCCTAGCACGTGACTTCATTTTACAACTCGCTACTAGCGATTTTTGGGCCTCCAAAATCTAATCCAACTCATTTCTGAAACTATTTCAAGCAGAATTCAAGAGGAAACAAGGGAAGAGCAATTAAGTTTAGTCTAGTATTATGATGTAGTTCATTTTCTAGAGAGAGTAGCTCTCCCTTCTTTCTAGAAATTAGGGTTATTAGTATAATTTCTCTTTTTAATTCTTGGTTTCATATAATTTCTTTTACCTTTCTTTGTCCTATTGCCTTAATTTTCTCAGTTTATCTTGTTAATTTCTCATTTTGGTTACTTTTTATATTGATGAACACTTGTTGATTTTAATTTTCATTTAATGCAATTTAATGTTTATTTATTGTTATTTAATTAAGTCATTATTATTACTTTCTTGCATTTGGTAGCTTTAGCTTTTATTTTTATTGCAAATTAATATGCTTTGATTTTCATGCACACCAAGTATTTGATAAAATGTTTGGGCTTGTTTTAGTGTAGTTTTCACACTCTTGGCTTGGAATTGAGGACTTTGGTGACCTTGAGTCATTGATGTCCATTCTTGATTGATATATTAGGGTAGTTAGTTGGTTTGGTTACAACTAATGCTAGTCTTTCACTAAGATAATTAGTGAGTTAGCTAGGATTTGTGGATTGAGATCAATTATGCCTATTTAACTTATCTTCGATGTTAGGGTTGACTAAGTAGGATTAACTCTTTATAAATCAACATATGTTTGTGGTCAATGGCTAGGATAGGTAACCTTAACTTTCGACCCTTGCCAAGAGTTCCCTTTTACCATTTAAATTCCATTTTTATTGCTTTACTTGCTGGAGTTTAATTCCTTGCATGCTTATTTAATTTCTTACTATTTACTTCTCTTGTCTTTTGTTATCACAACCCTCATTCTCTCATAGCCAATAATTGAACACTTCATTGTAATTCCTAGGGAGAATGACCCGGGATTTAAAACTCCCGGTTATTTTGTGTTGATTGTGACATCTTTGAATTTAAACTTTGATGTTGGTCAATTGTCAATTTGGACTATACTTGCAACGAAGAAATTCTATTTTGTGAAATTCCGAACCTACCTATTGGCCTTCATTAAATTGCTTTTGCCATGCCATGGCTAATGCTTGGCAAGCCACTGCTAGTCATGCAAAGGATACCTTGGGCCATCATAAGTTACGTTTGGGGTATACCGTGGCATGGCATTATAAAGGCTCTCTATGCCAATCTTCACAGGATCAATTCTTTCACTTGGGGGCTTAACTAATCAATCAATTTGCTGAAATTATGAGGTGAATTAATGTTGCTAATAATTGTGGATTGTATTGGGATAAATTGGACTTGAATCCAACTTGGGATTGGACATGAATTTGATGAAATTTGAAATCAAATCTGAAGGCAACTTGGGAAGGAAGTATAAAGAAGACTTTTGGCCATTTTCTTTATTTTTACATATTTTTATTCTTGTAATTATTGTGAGACATGAATCACTAACTCTTCTACATTGAGGGAAAAAGCTCTGTTAATCTCTAATGGAATGAATTCATTAATTCTCTATCTTTAATCCATGTATTATTATTTCTAAGAAAGAATTTTTGTTCTTATTTTAAATGACTCAAATTCATTGAAAAATGGTTTGAATCTAGGTTGAATTTCATAATCAATTGAAAAGTTGATTCATAGGAATTAAGGTTGAAGATCCTCTCTCCCAATTCTTCTGGTTTTGAATTTTGGTTTGATATGTGATATATAATCAACTAAGTTCATATCTTAAGAGTTGTGTGGTTAGAAATCAAAAAATAGGCTTCATCTCTTCTCATAAACAATTTATGAAAGAATTGGTAATTGATTAAGTTAAGAGAGGTTGAATTACCAAGAATTTAGAGTTTAATCACTTAAGATTTACTAGAGATCAATATTGCATGATTGAGATAGAGTTGAGATCTATGATTCCAAAGGAGTTAACATCTCTAAACCTCAATGTTCTTCTTCATATAATTTTCTTAATTGTTTGATTACTGCTTTTGTCTATTGCTTTATTTCAATTCTACAATTTAGATCTATTTTCTATTTATGTTCTTAATTCATTTATTAATTTCAGTCACTAACCTTTCAGCTATTTATTTTTTGTTATTTAATTTAAGTTATTTACTCTATTTCCAGGTTATGAAGTTTTATGTTATGCCCTGGATTGAATCTCATCCAAATCTGACTTGTTTAACTAGAATATCCAGTTGATTATTTTGGCTTAATTTTTTATTCCTCGTGGGAATGATAACCCACTTACTGTGGTATTACTTGATGTGATCTAGTGCACTTGTCGATAATTTTCAGATATTGATTTGTGAAATCCGTATCAGGCCCAAACCGGGTCCAAGGCCCAATATATAAGACCTTGAACCAGTCTTTCTTCCCCTAAAACTTAACGGAATCACGCTGAAGAAGAAGAAACAGCCATGGAACCCTAACCTTCACCCCACCCCCAAATTCAATTTCACATAACTTCTAATCTGGAGCTTCGATCGCCATACCGTTATGGCGATGTGACCACCGCGTCAAGCTCTTCAAAACCATCTAAAAATTTTGGTAAGGAATTAGTGATTTCTCACTCAGCTTTTCTCTCTCCAATTTTGAAATTTTAAGGTTTTAGTTTTGAGGAATTGAATGATTTTGATGGTTTAGGTAAACTCTAGCAATGAAAAATCACTGGGTTTCGTCCATAGCACCCATGGGTATGGTAAGAGACTATTAAACCTGTGTGAATTATTGGATTAATAAACCCTATATTGATTATAGTGATATTGTGGAATTAGATTTTGTTTCTTGTTTATTTGGAGTCCAATTGGTGGTTTGGAACAAAGTTATGGTGGTTGAGCTTGTGGAATCGACATTTGGAGGCTTGAAGGTTGTGGAAGGAGAGGTTTTTAAGGTATTTCAGGCTTAGGGAGGAATTGACTAAGGTATGGTTTCGGTTTTTTATAGCTAGTATATAATATTATGTGAAAACTTAGGTTAGTTGACCATAGGATAAGTTGATCTATGTGAATTGTTAATGATTAGTGATCATACATAGGAATCGTTGAATGAATTTGTATGTTGACATGTGATGGTATATAAATTGTGTATGAGAATTGAATGAGTTGTATATGTTGGAATATGATTTGATGATTATAAAATAATGATAATTGTTGATGTTGGTGAGGATTGGTGATAATTATGAATGTGGATTATGAATTGAATTAAATAATTAGGTGTGGAATAGTTGAGGAAGGATAAGAGGTAGTTGGTATTGATTTTTGGTTATAGTTGAATTAATTTTGGGTTGAAGATTTGGAAAACTAGAGTTTTAGAAATTTTTGGTAAAAGTTTATTTTTTGACCAACTTCGACAGGTAATAATTTAGTTTTCGGACCCTCAAATTTTGAAAAACTTTTTTAAATGAGAGTGTAAAACTAATTTCTGCAGACTTAACAGCTTTTCTGGGAAGTCGCTAAGCCAGGAACAAAAAATTAGTGACCAATTTTCTGTCGCTAAATCAGTTTTTAATGTTAACATACTGTTCTTAATAGCAACTAGTTTTTTGGTGGCTAAATCAATCAATGATCCTAATTTTCTAATAATATTTGTTTACTAAATTTCACATATATTATTCTTAAACACTTTTTTTCATATATAATTATAATTCAACAAAATATAAAAATCTTCAAACATAAATTTATAAAAGTAATGCTTATAAAATTATTAACATAATTTAAATGTTACTAATTACTGACCACGTCATTTAAATATCTTTAGTTACAATGAAAATAATCATGCTTTGAATGTATGTTTACCATGCTTATCCTCTCCTAAATTTGTTTCTCCACCTTTTAGTCGAGGAATTAGAATTTCAACATTAAGCTTTTTCATTATTTGTTTCTACAACCTAATTATCAAGTCATCATTCTCATCTTGCATTTTCTTAATTATTTCATCATGTTCTGACCTTTACAACCTATCAGACGACTGAGAACTGAATATATGATAACAAGGCCTTTTCTCAATTGCAATGGACTCTATTCCAAATCCATAAATTATTTTCCCTTTAACTCCAACTATTTCATACCACAAGTCCATCTCATTTGGTGTACTACTTCCTTCTTCAAACATCTTTTAGGTAGGTTGTTCCATAGAATTCTTAAATTCAGTCTGTCAATATAAGATCCCAGATTTTTGAAAATTAAAGAATAAATTATTTATGATTTATTTTATTTATTCGAGAATATATTTTCAGAGATTTTTATATTAATTGAGTACTTTCTTATTATCAATTTAAAGTTTTAGTGATTAAAAATAATAAGAATTTTATATGCTTTAATTTAAAAAATTAGATTTTAAACTTTATTTTACGATTTTAAAAGAAATTAATTTGATTATCTCAAATTATTAAATTAGAGTATTTAATTGAAAATAATTTGCAAGTTGACAATTAAATAGTATTTTTATAAATATTAGTGTGGGATAAAATTAGTTTTCAGTTACTTTATTATCCCTATTTTGTATTAAAATTACCAAAATTATCCTTACCTATTTCTTAATTCACAAACCTAACCTAACACCCACCACACTACCCCATTTTCCCCTCTCCAATGCACACAACACTATACACACACGTACCTGTAGAACCTATGCACAATTACTTAAGAGGGGGGGTGAATTGAGTATTGCAACAATAATGAATCTTTTTGCGAAAGTTAAAGACAATATACAAAAGTGTTATTGTACTAGTATTTTTCCAAGAGCTTAACTCAATTGCTAAGCATTTATAAGGAGCTTTTACTTTCCAATAGACACCAACTCAAATAAATTGATCAAGCTTTTCACCAATCGGACTTAAGCTACTCCTTAAGTACTTACGAAGCTACTTTTCGATCACAATTTATTTGCTCAAACGTAAAAAGACAATAATATTGAAGAGATGAGTTTGGAGAGATGCAAACGCTATTTAGAGTGGTTCGGCACAATCCTTGTCCTACGTCCACTTTCTTTCTCAATCGCAGTTGAGAAGTTCCACTATTGCCAAGCTTCAAGGTGCTCGCGCAAAACCTTTTACAATCCGAGTCCTTAGTTTCTAACACCTCACGGTATATGATCACCACTCGTATACTAACCCACTCCACTTAGAGATACCTTCTCTAAAATTTGCCTTGAGTACTTAGTATACCTCTTTGGTATCCTCACCGACTACTCTTGACTCAACCTTGGAGATCACACTCCAATTTACAAGGTGTACAAGAAAACAATTCTCAAAGAATTGTTGAGATGAAATGAGTACTCTATAGAAGAGTGTATGATTACAAGTTTAGCACTACTGAACCAATTGATATTGCTCTCTCAAATTGTGTATTATATTTGCATCGATGCAAGATGAGTGTGCATCGATGTAAACCTTAAAGAATGGCTTAAAATCTCTTTAAAATACTTAGGATTGATCTCAAACTTGTTGGAGTCAATTCCTATGCTTTTGTACCTTTGAAAAATAAGTTTTTAAACCATTTGGCTAGCATCGAATTGCAAGATGTGCATCAAAACATTTTGTGAGTGTGTGTTGAGAGATTTAGCAATTGGTTCTTAACAAGAAGTTACCTAAGTCCTAAGACACTATACTTGTCTTCAAATGTTGTGGACTTGAGTTTCTTGTTGTTGTTGTGTTGCTTTCAACTCTTCATTCCTCAACGTTGAATGTTGGTTGATCTTTCAACATGCTTGTTCATTCAAGTTGTTTGTTGGTTTGTCTTTCATGTCGTTTGTTGGTTTGTCATTCATCAAAACCTACGAATACAAACTTCGCATACAAGCAACATGATTTACAATTTCCCCCTTTTTGATAATGACAAACTAATTTTGAGGATATGCATTTATAAATGATTTTGAAAGCAACAATAATGCACTTTGTTTTATAGAAAGCTTTGGAGAAGACTTCACAAAAAAATTTTGCAGGAGTTCCCCCTAAATATGTGCATTTGTTTCCTTAAAGGGCGTTTATCAAAGAAAACGATTTAGATATCAAAGTTTTTGCTTAGCGGAAGTCTTTTTGAAATCATTGTTTCGCAAACTTATTTCTTCTTTTCAAATCCTCAAACTTCTTCTTTTTCAAAAGTTCAAAACTTCAAATATCCTCAAACTTCTCTTCCCCCTTTTGACATTATCAAAAAGAAGGGAGTTTGAAATGTGTCATAGAAGCATGTATAAAACAATGAATTTTTTTTTTACGTTCAATTTCTCTATTAATCTCAAGGATGAGATATTCCCCCTTTCAAAAAGAATTTGATTTCTTCTTTTTATATATAACAAGCATGCATAATTCTCCCTAAAGAAGTGAAATATATCAAAGCATGCACATTAACTTAAAATAGGGGTACCAAGCCTATTTTGAGTTATTCACCAAATAAGCATACAAGCATTAATCATTAAACAAAATTATGAAGGAAATATCAAAGTATTTAAACCATAATAGAAATCCTTAGCTTACTAGGAGTTAGTTTAACAATACATATAATCAAATAAACATAAAGCAATAAAAAGTGACTTGATGAAGAGGAGACAATCAATCTTGGTCTTCATCATCATCATTATCCTCTTCATACAGTAGGTGGATGCCGAAATGCTCATATAAGTCATCAATACGACGATCCAAGCGACCCGTGCGATGATCTACACGAGACACACGACGATTAAGTGCTTCAAGTTGCCTACCATGCTCTACTTCAATCCTTTGGATGTTTTGGTTGATGGATTGTAATTCTCTCATTACATCAACCAAGGAAGGTGGTTCTTGAGCTTGAGGTGCTTGTGGAGGAGCTTGCTCTTGAGCACCTTGTTCATCAACATTTCTTCTTCCCATTTTGTTGAGAAGATGAGTGTTGATACAAGATTGAGGTGGTACTTCCTTGGCAATCTCATTTGATACATCAATACCAACATAATCAAAGACTTTAGACCATAGGCAAAGGAATCCTAATCCACCATTCCTATCCTTCATCTTGAGCCTAATCATATGTTGTACTATAAAGTATGGCCAATTAATCTTAATCCCATTCATCATAGCCCACATGACAATCAAATCTTCATCATTTACATTCGCATGCCCGGATATTTTAGGTTGCAATACATAGGTGACTAGATATAACAAAGTTCTATGTTCCGCACTCATTGAATTGCAACTAATTTTGGAGTGAGCTCCTTGTACAAGGTTGAACAAATGCATGGCATTGTCCTTTGAATAACCCCATTCATCAATTGGGGTTTTACCACCTTGAAATAAGTCACCTTGATTTGGCAACTCCCAAATGGTGGCTAACTCATCACCATCTAGCCTATAATCCTTTCTTCCTATCTTGAAGAATAATGTGAAATTTGATTCATCTTCCTCATCAATCTCAATCATGAGTGTACTATAGGCTATGGCAACTAACTCCGGATAATATTTACTCTTAATTTGAACAAAATCCATGAGGCCTTGTTGAACTAGAATAGCCTTAAGAGTATCAAACTTATGAATGACAAGAAGGGTCGGATCCAAATACCTCGGAGGAATTTCCTTTCTTCCGGTGAGCCTTGCCTCATAGAATTGAAGATCTTCATTAGAGGCAAAGTACCTTGCCAAAGGATGATCATTTGGAAGAGGAACCACACTTGAAGAGCCTTTTGACTTCTTGATGGTTCTCTTGAATCTAGGCATTGTGGATGATTTTGTTTTATGGGTTTTGTAGAGGAGAATGTGGGGACTTCAAATATGTAATTTGTTTGTAGTGGGTATCAAAGTTTTGTGAGTTGTATGAAGCTATATGTGAGCTTGTTTTGGAGGTTATGGAGGTTTGAATGTGGGGATATGAGTTGTGAGGTTGAAGATGATGAAAACGTGGGGTTATGTTGCTCAAAAATGCCAAATTCACGTGTTTTTGTGCAATTTGGTCGTGTTTGCATCGATGCAATAGGCTTTGCATCGATGCACATAGCACGTTGTGTGCTTTGCATCGATGCAAAGCTTGGTTGCATCGATGCAACATGCATCGTTTTGCCCAAAATCACCAAATTTTCATCCTTTGGTGGTTCTTTCTTCAATCCTTTGAGTTCCATCATGTATATACTCACTTAAACCATTATAAACTTCAATTTGTTGATCCTCCATTGTTTATAATCTTCAAATTCTTCAATCTACCTCAAGATTAATCACTCATTCATCAACTCATAAACCTACAAAACAATGGCTAATTGGATATCTCCAATGCTTAAGTTAGTAAGAGATACAAAAAAAAAACGATATGAATACAATGAATTCAAACAAATCATATTAGATTAGAATCCAAGATACCAAGTTCATTTCGGATGTTAAAAAAACTTTCTTTACATAAAGGTTTAGTGAAGATGTCCGCTAGTTGTTTACTAGTTTCGACAAATTCAATAACCACATCACCCTTTTGAACATGGTCTCTTATGAAGTGATGTCTAATCTCAATATGCTTGGTTCTTAATTGTTGAACCGGATTCTTGGTTAAATTTATTGCACTAGTATTATCACATTTGATAGGAATATGATCAAGCATGAGTCCATAGTCCATAAGTTGTTGTTTCATCCATAAAATTTGGGCGCAACAACTACCGGCGGCTACATACTCGGCTTCGGCGGTAGACAAGGCTACACTTACTTGTTTCTTACTATACCATGAAACAAGAGAGTTTCCTAGCAAGTGACAAGTGCCACTAGTGCTTTTCCTATCCAATTTGCAACCAGCAAAATCGGAATCGGAATAACCAATCAAATCACAAGTGGATCCTTTCGGATACCACAATCCAACATTTAATATTCCTATGAGATACTTCATAATCCTTTTCACCGCACTTAAGTGAGATTCCTTAGGATTAGCTTGGTATCTCACACACATGCATACACTAAACATGATATCTGGCCTACTTGCCGTTAGATAAAGTAATGATCCTATCATGCCTCTATACTTCTTTACATCTATGCTTTTACCTTGTTCATCTTTGTCAAGGTAGCAAGTAATGCTCATTGGTGTGTCCATTGCTGTAACACCCTAATATTCAAATCCTTATGCTCGAGTCATAAGTCAATGATATTACGGTGGTACGACTCTCAGGTGGATTTTTAATATATAAACATAGGTAATTTCGAAAGGAGTATTAATCGAGGAGCCTGAAAAGAGTAGAAATAAAATCGTGAAGACGTATCACTCACGATTTGACAACGAAAAGATAAAACGTGAAGCCGAAAGCGATATATGGACAAGGCATAACGGAGATTAAGAGATAGATAACAGATAGATATATATAACATAAGTAAATAGCCACTAGTCGCGACCCGCGAAGTTTAGACCGGCTAGGGTACAGTATTAAAGGAGTTGACAATAGTATATCCTAATCTCTCCCAAAGGAAACAT
>NC_029780.3:55302576-55303529 GCF_000817695.3 Arachis duranensis | reverse complement strand
CCAAGCATGCTTAGATTGTTGAAGATCTTGGAGAGTCTTTCAAGGGCTTCTTCAATGCTCTCTTCATCTTTCATTTTGAAATTTTCCCATTCATGAACCAACATGAATACCTTTGATTCTTTAACGTGGTTGGTTCCTTCGTAAGTGATTTGGAGTTTATCCCAAATATCTTTAGCGGTTTCACATGTAGAGATCTTCATATAATCATGCTCGTTAAGTGCACAATGAATGAAGTTGATGGCTTTATCATTCATTGCCACTTTCTTCCAATCATCGTCACTATATTCATCTTCTCCTTTCGGTACTTGCTTTAAGACGGAGACTCCTTCTTCTTTAGCGCTTGTTGTCTTTGTTGGAATGTGATTTCCATTCTCAATTACTTTCCAAATTCTCACATCTTGAGAACGGATCCAAATTCTCATCTTATTTTTCCAATAAGAGTAATTTGTTCCGCTAAAAAGAGGAGGTCTAGCGGTTGAGTTACCTTCGCTAGTGTTGTTGTTGTTAAAGCCTGTGCTTGCCATGATCTTTTCCCTTAAACAGTTAAGTCTTTCAAAGGGTTAAGCTCTGATGCCACTTGTAGAACCTATGCACAATTACTCAAGAGGGGGGGGAATTGAGTATTGCAACAACAATGAATCCTTTTGCGAAAGTTAAAGACAATATACAAAAGTGTTATTGTACTAGTATTTTTCCAAGAGCTTAACTCAATTGCTAAGCATTTATAAGGAGCTTTTACTTTCCAATAGACACCAACTCAAATAAATTGATCAAGCTTTTCACCAATCGGACTTAAGCCACTCCTTAAGTACTTACGAAGCTACTTCACGATCACAATTTATTTGCTTTAACGGTAAAAGACAATAATATTGAAAAGATGAGTTTGGAGAGATGCAAACGCTATTTAGAGTGGTTCGGCACAATCCTTGTCCTACGTCCACTTTCTTTCTCAA
>NC_029780.3:55282242-55301953 GCF_000817695.3 Arachis duranensis | reverse complement strand
CATCTATTTATAGACTCCCCAAACCTTAGAAACATTGGGGAGTTAGTGGGATGGAGTCTTTTTGTCAAAACTAGCCGTTTTTTTATGTTTTTGAATTATTTGCATCGATGCATAACACTTTGCATCGATGCAAATGTGTCTTTGACGCTGAAATTTGAATTTTCAGCTAGGTTGCATCGATGCAAACATCTTTGCATCGATGCAACAAGTCGTTGCATGCTTTGCATCGATGCAAGATGAGTGTGCATCGATGCAAACCTTAAAGAATGGCTTAAAATCACTTCAAAATACTTAGGACTGATCTCAAACTTGTTGGAGTCAATTCCTATGCTTTTGTACCTTTGAAAACAAGTTTTAAACCATTTGGCTAGCATCGAATTGCAAGATGTGCATATGATATGATAATCAAAACATTTTGTGAGTGTGTGTTGAGAGATTTAGCAATTGGTTCTTAACAAGAAGTTACCTAAGTCCTAAGACACTATACTTGTCTTCAAATGTTGTGGACTTGAGTTTCTTGTTGTTGTTGTGTTGCTTTCAACTCTTCATTCCTCAACGTTGAATGTTGGTTGATCTTTCAACATGCTTGTTCATTCAAGTTGTTTGTTGGTTTGTCTTTCATGTCCTTTGTTGGTTTGTCATTCATCAAAACCTACGAATACAAACTTCGCATACAAGCAACATGATTTACAGTACCACCTCACCCACACGGAAGAGGAGAGCTCGAGGAAGGAGACACCACCTTACTACCAACTGCATCACGCCCAGCCCGCCGCCATTGTCAAGTCAAACCAGAAAGAGAGAGAGAGAGTGTGCATAGATGAGAGAGGAGCCACCCCTAACGCGTCGCCATTGCCGAGGAGGGGAAACAGGAGTTGCGTCCTGTCGTGCCAGTCACTATTTTGCTTCCTGGTCATTGATGAGAGAGTGCAAGAACAGTTGCAGTCGCAGAGGAAGCGGACGCGCAAGAGGGAGCTGTCACGGTGGTTGCTGTCGCTACTGTTAAATAGTGGTGGTTAGAGCCACCACTGAGGGAGTTCACCAGAGCTGTTCGGAGATTGTCGCTGCTCTTTCTGGTTCTGTTCTAGTTGTATCGCTTTGCCTGGCAACTGGGAAGACGACGCTGTCATCATCGGAGGTTATCTCTGGAGCTGTCGTACTCCGTTCATGGTTCCTCTCTTTGTACGGTGAGTTGTTTTGCTCTCAAAGCTCTTCATCACTATTTTGATATATGTCACTGAGGTTTCTATGACGTAATTGCCATAGGGTTGAGTATTAGTTCTTGCATGTTGCGATTAGGGTTACGGTTGTTGTTGCGGAAGCATTTTGGAGTTGTGGTTGCGGCTGCTGCTGTTGCGGGCTACGAAAAAAAGGGTTTTAACGCATTTTGTGGCTTACGTTTTCAACAACTAAGATAGGGGCACTTTTCTTAAACTTATTTTACTTTTCGAGAATTGTTACAAGTCGATATTGAGATGAAAAATATACTTTTATCATTTCTTAAGCCTTATGGATTGGTCTGAGTTGCATGGGATGGATGAAATTGTTTGCTTGATTGATTTATTAATTGATTTGGTTAATTTTTAATTGAGTGTTGGTTTGGATCAAGATAAATTGAGAAATTATGAAAATGAGATAGCCCGTAAAGGTGGTAAAGTCTAATTTTAAGGGGAATTTCTATCCGTGCTTTTGTAGAAAAATAAAAAAAGGTGGTTTTGGATAACATTAAATGTTGAACGAATATGGTCGGAGGGGTCCTATAAAATTTGAATGAAAGAGTGATTTTTCTTTGGTTTCAATAGAAAAATATTTGAAAGATGGATAATTTTTATTGAAATATAAGGTGACTTAAATTCAAAGGAAACTATTTGATTATTGAAAAAGATTTGATATTTGAAAACATGTTTGATTATCGAAAAGGATTTGATATTTGGAAACAATTTGATTATTGAAAATGATTTGATATTTGGAAATGGTTTGATTATTGAAAATTATTTGATATTTGAAAACAGTTTGATTATTGAGAAGGATTTGAGGAATGTTTTAATGGGAGCCAGAAGGCAAAATCTGAGTTTTAGAGGAGATGCTGCCAAACTTTTATGAGAAATTGAAAGTTTTAATTTGGTTAATTTGATTAAAGAACTATTTTACTTGATTTTGATTTACTAAGGAAAGGAGTATGTTTTGGAGGAGTTTTTAGTGAATTTAAAAGTATTCAAATTTGATTTAACAAAATGGAATGATTTCTGAGTTTTTGTGGGACTGTTTGAAATTAAAGAATGAATTTTAAATGGAGAATTATGGAATTAGCTCATTATCCTATAAAGTGATTATGAATTGACTCTGATTATGATTTTTAAGCATGATTGATTATGAATGTTATTGAAATGTGAATGTTTTGGATGGTGGTCTTATTTAGCTTGTGTGTTTGAGATTGATATGTGAGTATGATTGATGTTGTGAGGACGGTGGTTTTGTCCCACTCATGGATTTGGCAAGTTGAGGATGAAGAATTTCCTCTCTTGTCGTGGTATGGATATGGAAAAGGTAGAAATGCACTCTTCTTTGTATTGTTTTCTCCCACATCTTTCTCTGGTTGTAAGGTGGAAAGGCACACTCCTTCGATGTGGAAAGGCACTCTTCTTCGTAATTCATCCAGGAGAAGGTGGAAAGACATACTCTTTCAATGTGGAAAGTCACTCTTCTTTGTTTGTGTTCTTCTTAGGGCCTATAACCTAGAGACAATGTCCAGGTTAGCTACCGGATGTGTCGGGTCCTGGTAGTTTAACCGACATTTGAGCTCATGGCCAGTAGGATAAGCATGGATCATCTTGCATTTGTATGTTTTGTTTGGGTGTGCTTAAGCGTTTGGTTTGCTTATCTGATGAATTTCCTTTAATTGGTAACTGTGATACTTGCTGTAACTATTCTTTAAATGTGTTTTCCTTTCATTGTTTATGCCTGTGATTGATTTTATTTTGGAGTTGAGTTTTGATAGTGATTTGTTTTTATTTGGGCCGAAGGCCGAGTTGATTTAATTTAGGCCGGAGGCCGAGTTGATTTGATTTGGGCCGAAGACCGTGATTGGTTGGATTAGTGGTAAGTTTTGGTTAAAATAGTTTCTTAGTAAGCGGTAAAAATGTATGGAATGTTATTTTGCGTGAAATTTTTATGAGAAAAAAAATATATGAGTTTTAGATTTGGATAATAAACTGACGATCACTGCGGTTGAAAATAGTTTTATTTAAAATATCTTGTTATGACAATTTTTAGGAACCCTCTATTGAGAACTAGTGAGGACAACGTTCTCACGCCTTAGAAACTTCTCTTTTCAGGATGAATGAGGATGCTTGCAAAGTTTTTGTTAAGTTCTTCGATATGCTATTCTGTTTGTATATATATGTTATAGATTTCCCTCGTCTTTATTATTATATTCCTGTAAGAGGGATAGGAGTCGTGATTGTAATAAGATGTATGTATATAATATTTGTATGTTGCCTGAGTAAGAATTTTTGTATATATGTATATGCTTGTTTATTTCAAAAAAAAGTATTTTCATTTTTTAAATAAAACAGTCGTACAGTTTTGAGTCAAAAGCTCCTATTTTATTATTAAGTATATGAAGTCGTCATAATACTTCTCGCTATCAAAGTGGCGTAGCTCGAAGCGTGACATTCGGATAGTAAGGGTGTTACATTATGGTATCAGAGTAGTCTTTCCTGTAGAGCCTGAAGAATGGACTGACTATGCTTTAGTTGCATACTCTGAGCGTCTGTCATGTTGTATGTCTTGTCCCAATGACAAGAGTTAGAGCTTTATACACATGATGGTCTACTGATTAATGTCGCTAGGCTATCATTGCATACTTCATGAGAGCACTATCAGGTTATCGTAGGCGAAATAGAAATAATAGGAAGCATATATCACGGGATTTGGAAAATGCTAGAAGTTGAAGTTTGAGAAGTTAAAGCTCTGAAGTTAGTACGAGATCAGTGTGCAGACGTTAAGCACGTCATTGTAACCACAGCCTGTTTTATAACCTTTCGTTGGCTTGCTTTACCATCCCATGTTTGAACTATGTCATCTTTTGCATCAAGCTTGCCTTGTAACTTCTGCTTTGCAATCACACTTCTACTCTTATATCTTTATACCATATCAAAATTTAAGTATTTGAAACTGTATATGTATACATATGAGTTGAGACTGTTTGCTTTTCCATAAGAAGTTTAAAGTGGTGAGACTATGTAATGCTTTGTGTATTACGTTAATTTTTGAAGACAAAAGTTTTTATAAGTGGGGTAGGATGAAAGACCCCAGATTTTCGAAAATTAAATAATAAATTATTTATTTGAGAATATATTTTCAAGAATTTTTATGTTAATTGAGTACTTTCTTATTATTGATTTAAAGTTTTAGTGATTGAAAATAAAAGGAATTTTATATGCTTTAATTTGAAAAATTAGGTTTTAAACCTTATTTTATGATTTTAAAATAAATTAATTTGATTATCTATTAATATTGAATTAGAGTATTTAGTTGAAAATAATTTGCAAGTTGACAATTAAATAGTATTTTATAAATAATAGTGTGGGATAAAAATTAGTTTTCAATTACTTTATTATCCCTAATTTTTATTAAAATTATTAAAATTATCCTTACCCCTTTTTTAATTCACAAACCCAAACCTAACACCCACAAAAATCCCCGATTTTAGTATTTTATAAATAATAGTGTGGGATAAAAATTAGTTTTCAATTACTTTATTATCCCTAATTTTTATTAAAATTATTAAAATTATCCTTACCCCTTTTTTAATTCACAAACCCAAACCTAACACCCACAAAAATCCCCGATTTTCCCCTCTCCAGTGCACACAACACAATACACACACGCACCACCTCACCCACACGAAAGATGAGAGCTCAAAGAAGGAGACGCCGCCTTGCCACCAGCTCCATTGCGCATAACCCGCCGCCGCTGTCGAGTCAAACCCAAGAGCATGTCCTTTGACACACATGGCACCAAGTCTTTTCTTTAGTGGCTTGATCAGAAAGAGTTATTATGTTTATCCACATTCAGCATGTGTTCAATGTATACTGTTCCATAAATGGTAGAAATAGTCTTAAGAGTTCAGACATGTCTTTTTACCTTTCAACTTTGTGATGCAAATTGCTCAGTTGAAGTATACAAATTATTATCACTTTCATTGTCTTCACTGTCGCTTTCACTATTATAGGTCTCAAGATATGCCTCATCTCCTTCCTCGCCAT
The DNA here is from genome assembly GCF_000817695.3 of Arachis duranensis. NCBI lineage: Eukaryota > Viridiplantae > Streptophyta > Magnoliopsida > Fabales > Fabaceae > Arachis > Arachis duranensis. Next base: position 55,296,683 of record NC_029780.3, on the reverse strand, counting down.
CTTCCACCTATATATAAATAACATATTAACCAAAAATAAAAATTAAAAATAAAACAAGAGAGAGAGAGAGAGAGAGAGAGAGAGAGAGAGAGAGGAGTCGACATCAACGTTAAGCATGCCGTTGTAAGCACGACCTGTATGATAACCTTTCGCTGTCTTGCTTTACCATCACATGTTTAAACCATGTCCTCTTTTGCATCAAGCTTACCTTGTAACTTCTTCTTTGTAATCACACTTCTACTCTTATATCGTTATACTATTATGTAATCCAAGTATTTAAAACTGTATATGTATACATATGAGCTGACACTTTTTGCTTTTCCATAAGAAGTTTAAAAATAAAATGTTGAGACTACGTAATGCTTTGTGTATTACATTAATTTTCGAGGATAAAATTTTTTAAAAGTGGAGTAGGATGTAAGACCCCAAATTTTCAAAAATTAAATAATAAATTATTTATAATTTATTTTATTTATTTGAGAATATATTTTCAGGAATTATTATATTAATGGAGTACTTTCTTATTATTGATTTAAAGCTTTACTGATTGAAATTTAATAAGAATTTTATATGCTTTAATTTGAAAAATTAGATTTTGAACTTTATTTTATGATTTTAAAATAAATTAATTTGATTATCTCTAATTATTGAATTAGAGTATTTAGTTGAAAATAATTTGCAAGTTGACAATTAAATAATTTTTTATAAACAATAGTGTAGGATAAAAATTGATTTTCAATTATTTTATTATTAATTTTTATTAAAATTAACAAAATTACACTTACCCCTTTTTTTTTGGTTGATGCATTTTAATGAGATTTATGCAAGATTTACTTGATGATGTGAATGATGCAAAAATCTTGTGATTATTGCAAGACTTTGATGTATTTATTTGGTTGATGATAGGTGGAAAGAAGCTAAGAAATGGCAAGGAAGAAGCAGAGGAAGCAACATTGGTGGCGAAAGTTGGCTCACCAACGTTGCCATCAACTTTGTAGAGAAACAAGCAAGAAACAAAAAGCCATGAAAAGAAGGAGGCAAGCAACGTTGGTGGACAAAGTTGGCTCACCAACGTTGCCTCAAACGTTGAAGGAAAAGGGCCATGCAACGTTCAAAGAGCTTAAAGTGCAATGTTGGTGGCCAAAGTTAGCTCACCAACGTTGCTGGAAACGTTCTGCAATTATGGTGTCAAAGTTGGAGGGAACGTTGGTGAACCAATGTTACCTCCAACGCCTGCGATAAGAATTTCAAATTTGGAGTTGGAAAATTTGCAGTGACGTGTACGCATGAAAGAGAATTTTAGCCAGTCTCGCGAACGCATGAGCGACGCATACGCGCAAAATGCTATTTTGACGCGTACGCGTGGGCGACGTCCATGCATGGCTGAATGAACATTGGTGCACCAACGTTGAGTCAAACATTAGTGGCAACGTTCAATCTTTTTTTAACACAATGTTTGACCCAACGTTTTCGTATAAACGTTGATCACCAATGTTATGCCAGCATTATTGTAATTGGGCACCATGCAGAGTATGCACGTTAGTTTGCCAACGTCCCTCCTCAACGTCATTGAGAGCCACTTTACCTTGCTTAAACAAAGGCCAAGGCTCACATCAAAGACTTAAAGACTGAAGAAAGAAAGTGTATAAATAGCAGAGAGTTTGAGTTAGAAAGGGATCGGGAACTTGGGGATCCAAGATTGTAAACACTCTTTGTAAATTCAGTTTACTTTTGTAATGCAGTTTTCAATTTCAATTTCCATTCCCAGAGCTATGAACAAGTAAACCCCTCTTCATTGGGTTAGGGAGCTCTGTTGTAATTCAATGGATCAATAATAGTTTTCATTCTTCATCTTCTTTCTTTTCTCTTGATTTGCTTGAAAGTTTTCGATCTTCATCCAATTGAGCAATTGTCTCAAAAGAGAAATTGATCAAACTTGGATTTCCTCTGAACCTTGAAAGAGGAATGAGGAAATCATGCTAGAAATGGTTTCCCATGTTAGACTGGGTTGGGGGTTGGATGGATACAGTGATGTATAATCCTACCAATACTGTGATCTAGGAAAACATGTGGTATAATCAGTGATCCTACTTCATCTCTTCCCATGAGCAATTAGATCAACGAATTGGGTAAGGAGATCAATGAATGCATTGATTGAGGAAGAGATGAGAATGAAATTGATCCGGAGAATGCAACATCTCCTAAGCCCAATGAGCTTTCCCATTCTTTAGTTTATGCTGTTTACATTTATGCTCAATCATCCCCATTCCCAGTTAAGTTTCTTCAATTTAATTTCTGTTCTTACATTCTGCAATTTACTTTTAGTTATTTACATTCCTTGCTATTTACATTTCCCACCATTTAAATTTCTATAATTCTCAACCTGATTTTGCTTAGTTCAACAAGAACACTCCTCTAATTAAAGTTGCTCACCAATCAATTCCTATGGGATTTGACCTCACTTTATTATGAGATTTACTTGACGACAATTCGGTATACTTGCTGAGGGAAATTTGTAGTGATACAGATTTTCGTGCATCAAGTGTATGGCGCCGTTGCCGGGGATTAATTATGCATTGACAATGATTAAATTAGAGGATAACTTGATTGAACACTTTTCTTTTCTTTTGTTAATTAGTTTTAATTTCAGTTTTTCACTACTAATTTCCGCAATTTAAGTTATTTTTCTTTGTTTCTTTACTTTCTAGCACACTAATCCACTAACTATTTGATCAATTGCACTAACCACTCTAACCATCATTTTTTTGAGTAACTTCTCGATTTGCTATTTGCTTGTCATTTGATGAGTGTATAATAGGTAGAAGAAGAGGAGCCTCAACATCCTTTGATAGTGAACTTGGGAGGACCTTCCTTAGACTAAGGAGAGCAGCAAGAGGTAAAGGCATAGTTGGTAAAGAAAAGTTGGAAGAAGATCTAGACATTGCTATGAAGGAGAAAGTTCACAACCATGATGGAGAAGGTACTAGTAACCATGTTGGGCAGGAGAGAAGAGTTCTAAGCTCTTACATCAACCCAAACCCTGGGAATTGTGGGAGCAGCATCCTAAAACTAACAATTCATGCCAATAACTTTGAGTTAAAACCACAACTCATCACCCTTGTTCAAAACCATTGCTCATTTGGAGGAAGTGCCCAAGAAGATCCTAATCAACATCTAACTACATTCTTAAGAATATGCGATACTGTGAAGTCCAATGGTGTTCATCCAGACACCTACAGATTGCTTTTGTTTCCCTTTTCCCTTTAGGGATAAAGCATCAAAGTGGCTAGAGTCCTTTCCAAATAAGAGTTTGACAACTTGGAAAGATGTGGTGAACAAGTTCTTAGCAAGATTTTACCCTTCCTAAAGAGTTAACAGATTGAGGGCTGAGGTACAAATATTTAGACAACAAGATGGTAAAACTCTCTATGAAGCATGGGAGAGATACAAGGAGCTGACAAGAAAGTGCCCTTCGGACATGTTCAATGAATAGGTACAGCTGCACATTTTCCATGAAGGATTGTCACAAGAATCAAAGAAGGCCTTAGATCACTCTTCAGGAGGGTCTCTTAATAAGAAGAAGAAAATTGAAGAGGCCATAGATGTCATAGAAACTGTAGCTAACAATGAATACTTCTATGCCTTTGATAGAAGCACCAATAGAGGGGTGATGGGATTGAATCACATGGACGCACTGCTAGCTCAAAACAAGTTGATAACCAAGCAATTGGCAGACCTCACCAAGCAGATAGAGAGGAACTAAGTTACAGCAATCAATACTCAACCACCAGCCCAAGAAGAGTTGAATACAAAGGAAGGAGATGATTGGGAGCAAGCCAATTATATTAGAAACTCATCAAGACAACCCTATGATCCACACTCCAAAACCTACAATCCTGGTTGGAGGAACCACCCAAACTTTGGGTGGAGAAACCAGCAAACCTAGAACCAAGATCATAGACCTCACAACTCCAACCATTACAACAACTCTACCTACCAACAAACCAACCAAAGATCATACCAACCCCCACACAATAACTCTTACCAACTTTTATATCAATCACCAAATAGCCATTATCAACCTCTAAATTCCAACCTACCATCACCATCTGAGGATAGATTATCTCGTATTGAGGCTATGCTTGGATAACTTTGCAGGGAGTCTAAAGACATGCAAGCTTTCAAGGAGGAGGTGAGATCCAATATACAAAACCAGGATGCTGCCATCTAGAAACTTAAAGTACAGATTGTATACCTATCCAAGCAAGTCCCTAACCACAATCCCTGTAGTGCCACCAGGGCAAACCTAAAGGAGGAATGCAAGGCCATCACACTCAGAAATGAGAAGGAACTACAGGAAACCTCAAAGGAAATACCAGAGAAGAAGGCAGATGAAAGCTCAAAAGATAAAGAGGAAGCACAAACACCTGCCCCCAACCCACCTCAAGAAAAAGAAGTCCTGAGACCATATATTCTAAAAGCGCCTTACCTTCAATGATTAAATAAGAATGAAAAGGACAACCAATTCTCCAGATTCTTGGAGGTCTTCAAGAGACTGCTGATCAATATTCCCTTTGCTGAAGCACTAGAGAAAATGCCACTCTATGCAAAGTTTTTAAAGGAGTTAATGACCAAGAAGAAAAGCTGGAGAAACGATGAAATTGTGGTATTAATCGAGGAATGCAGTGCCATCATTCAACACAAGTTACCTCAGAAATTGAAGGACCCTGGGAGCTTCTGAATTTCTTGTATCATAGGAGAAATCACAGTGGAAAAAGCCTTATGTGATTTGGGAGCCAGTATAAATTTGATGTCCTTAGCAATGATGAAGAGAATGAAGATTGAGGAAGCCAAACTAACAAGAATGGCACTTCAATTAGCAAACCGATCATTTAAATTCCCCCATGGAGTAGTAGAAGACTTGTTGGTAAAGGTGGGAGACTTCATCTTCCCAGCTGACTTTGTGGTGTTGGATATGGAAGAAGAGGCCAAAGCTTCGATCATTTTGGGAAGGCCGTTCCTAGCAATAGCTGCAGCCATCATCGATGTCCAAAAGGGTAAACTTACCCTTAGGCTACATGATGAAAAAAATGGTGTTCAATGTGTTCAAGGCCATAAGTTACCCACAAAAATCACTAGGAGAGTGCATGAGGTTGGATGCAGTGGAAATCTTAGTGCAAAAAACTTTTGAAGAAGAATTTGAGGAGGTGTCAGAAGAAGATTCCACTCAAATAGTGAGGCTGCAACAGTCCAATCAGCCGAGGCACTCATCCCAAGCACATTGGAGGAAAAGAAAGAAGAGAAAAAAGCACCCAAAATCGAATTGAAAGCATTGCCTCCCACCCTCAAGTATGCATACTTGGAAAGTGATGAAAGTTACCTAGTGATCATCAATTTTGCTCTCAGTTAAGAACAAGAGAAAGCGTTAATCAAGGTGCTGTAAAAGCACCAATATGTCATTGGATAGACCTGTGCTGATTTGAAAGAGATAAGCTCCTCCATATGCATGCATAAGATACTGTTGGAAGATGATGCCAAACCCTCCATTCAACCCCAAAGAAGGTTGAATCCAGTCAGGAAAGAAGTGGTACAAAAGGAGGTCATGATGCTATGGCAGGCAAGGGTGATATACCCAATTTTGGATAGCCCATGGGTGAGCCCCGTCCACGTGGTCCTCAAGAAAGGAAGCATCACTATGGTGCCCAATGAAAGGAATGAACTCATCCCTACAAGAACTATCACAGGATGGAGAATGTGTATTGATTATAGAAAACTTAATGAGGCCACAAGAAAATACTACTTTCCACTTCCATTCATGGACCAAATGCTGAAAAGACTTGCAGGGAATGCATACTACTACTTTTTAGATGGCTACTCAGGCTACAACCAGATAGTAGTTGACCCAATATATCAAGAGAAAACCTCTTTCACTTGCCTATATGGGATCTTTGCCTATAGATGCATGCCCTTTGGATTGTGCAATGCACCTGCCACTTTCCAAAGATGCATGCTGTCTATTTTTTCAGACATGATTGAAAAATTCATTGAAGTTTTTATGGATGACTTTTCAGTATTTGGGGACTCCTTCCTGGATTACTTGCGTCACCTTACCTTGGTGATAAGGAGATACCAAGAGACTAACCTAGTTTTAAACTGGGAGAAATGCCATTTTATGGTAACAGAAGGGATAGTCCTTGGCCACAAAATCTCTAATAAAGGCATAGAGGTAGACAGAGCTAAGGTGGAAATAATTGAGAAATTACCTCCACCTAGTAATGTCAAAGCAATTAAGAGCTTCATGGGACATGCTGGATTCTACAGAAGGTTTATTAGAGATTTTTCAAATATTGCCAAACCTTTGAGTAACTTACTTGTCTCTGATGCACCTTTTGTGTTTGATCAAGAATGCATGCCGGCTTTTGAAAATCTGAAAAGAAAACTTTCCTTAGCACCTATCATTGCCCCACCTAACTGGGATTTACCTTTCGAGCTGATGTGTAATGCATTAGATTTTTCTATTAGTGCAGTATTAGGACAAAGGAAAGATAATTTGGTGCATGTTATATACTATGCCAGCAAGGTCCTTAATGAAACCCAAAGGAATTACACCACCACTAAAAAGGAATTACTAGCAATAGTGTTTTCATTTGATAAATTTAGATCATATCTCATTGGATCTAAAGTGATTGTTTTTACTGATCATGCAGCACTAAAATTTCTACTTGCCAAGCAAGAATCAAAACCAAGATTGATAAGGTGGATCTTGTTACTGTAGGAGTTCAACATTGAGATTAAAGATAAGAAAGGAGTAGAAAACAAAGTAGCATATTACTTGTCAAAATCCCTTGTGAAGAAGGTAGCACACACAATTTGAGTGTGAATGAGTCTTTTCCAGATGAGCAATTAATGTTAATTCACAAGGCACCCTGGTCCGTGGACATTGCAAATTTTAAAGCCACTGGGGAAGTGCCTTCGGAGATCAGCAAACATCAGAAGAGAATGCTCATCAATGATGCCAAGTATTTCATCTGGGATGAACCATACCTCTTCCAAAAATGTTCAGATGGAATACTTAAAAGATGCATCTCAAAGGAAGAAGGGCGGGAAGTCTTATAGAATTGTCATGGTTCTTGCTATGGAGAACACTTTGGTGGAGAAAGGACTGCAGCCAAAGTGCTGCAATGTGGATTCTTTTGGCCCACTATCTTTAAAGATGCAAAAGAACTAGTGAAGAGTTGTAATGAATGCCAGAGAGCTGGAAACTTGCCCAAAAGAAATGAGATGCCACAACACTTCATCCTAGAACTTGAATTGTTTGACGTATAGGGGATTGATTTCATGGGACCATTCCCAACCTCATACTCAAACAAATATATTTTGGTAGCAGTAGACTATGTATCCAAGTGGGTGGAGGCCATTGCAACTCCAACAAATGATAACAAGGTAGTGATGAACTTTCTCAGGAAGAACATGTTCAGTGGTTTAGAGTTCCCAGAGCTCTAATCAGTGATGGAGGAAGCCATTTTTTTAACAGACCACTAGAGACTCTCCTCTTGAGATATGGAGTCAAGCATAAGGTTGCCACACCTTATCATCCCCAAACAAGTGGGCAGACAGAGATATCCAATAGAGAACTCAAAAGGATTCTTGAAAAGACTGTGGAAACTTCTAGAAAAGACTGGTCAAAGAAGTTGGATGATGCTCTTTGGGCATATAGGATAGCCTTCAAGAAATTGGTGTATGAAAAGGCTTGTCATCTACCATTGGAGCTTGAACACAAGGCATTCTAGGCTCTCAAGCTATTGAACTTTGATAATAAGGCTACTGGTGAAAGAAGACTCTTACAATTACAATAATTTGAAGAATTCAGATCCCAAGCCTATAAAAATGCTAAAATTTATATGGAAAGGGCAAAGAAAAAGCATGATCTCAATGTAGCACCAAGAAACTTTGAAGAAGGCCAGAGAGTGCTCCTCTACAACTCTAAGCTAAAGCTCTTTCCTGGAAAGCTAAAGTCAATGTGGTCCGGACCCTTTCTTGTCACCAAGGTCTCACCTTATGGACACATAGAAATCATGGAAGAAAGTTCACAGCAAACCTTTACTGTGAATGGACAAAGGCTCAAACACTATCTGGGCAATATGGGGGAAAGCCCTAAGACAATTCAATAAAAGAGTTAAATAGATCTCTCTGTTTTGCAAGGAGCTAAGTTTGGTGTTACACACTAAAACAATTCAAGGATGAATGTGGGATGCTAAGTTTGGTGTTCCATCAAAGATTTCATTAAAACACACTGCAACTCTCAACATGATCAGTCACTAGCTCCAAACAATCAAAGAGACTACTTAACAATGGTTTAATTTTTAGTTCATAGTTTATTTTCTTTATAAAAGCATTTGAAGTTTCTGCATGTACTCAATATGCTGCATAAGGCAAGGAATTAAGTTTGGTGTCCACACACCAATCTAAGTTCGGAAGTCTACAAACATACATGCATGCTAACAATCTCTCAAGTGCTCAGGGAGCAAGCAACTTTCAATATCATTACAGAAAGTCATTCAACTTCTTGGAAGGACTGTGCATCATCACCAAGGAGAATACAAAATTCAGGGAGGATGATGAAAAAAAATTAAGCAAGAAGAAGCCAAGAGGTTGTATTGTCACTTAACCATTTCTACTTTGAAGTGTTTTAATTGGAAGTCTGAATGTACCCCTGTTGTTAGTTTATCTTCATTTGAATTATATTTATTTACTCTCTTTAATTTTCATCTAAGTGTTCTAGTCTAAGTGCCTGTTTCAATTTCAGCTTGCTTACATGTATGCTTTGTTCCCTTTGCTTTTGATTGAAAAAAAGAAAATGTTTTGAAACAGAAAGAGTAAATGTCCAAGATTGTTAGGAAACAGAATAAGGTTAAGTGGTGGTCCATGTTTGATTATTTAGCAAGTTCACTAATAAAGATGAAAAGAAGAATGTCCCTTTTAAGTATGATCTTAGATGCTGAATATGAAACCTTAGTGAATATATCTCCTTGAAAGAAAGAAAGAACAAGAAAGAAGAAAAGAAACAAAGAATAAGCTAGACACCAATAGCTTGAGCCATAAGACACATGCTTGTGGTGTTTTTGTACTAGGATCTGCTTGGATGATTAGGTTCTAAGGAGTGTTTTAACACTTGGTAACTTGGGTTAACTAACTTGGGATTATCAACCAAAAATCCACTATGAAGAGTAACCTAGTTACAAGGCATTTAATGACCCAAAGAGGTGCTGGGCATCAATGTCTCTAGGATTGAATTATGAGTGAAGTGCCCGTAGTGTGTAGGTGTAGAGGAGAGGCTTGAGTTAGTAAGTCTGAGGGGTGCTTCATCACCCAATACCTTGAGCCATCTGGGTCAGGAGTGTTGACTGAAAACTTATCTAAAAAGCTGCCTCAACACAGAACACTGAGCTGCAAATAAAGAATAAGATTCTAAGCAAAAGAAAAACAAAAATCAAACACCAAGGATCAATGAATAACAAAGTTTCATAGCAGCACCTTAGTTAGCACTTAAAGGGACATCTCAAATCCTAGAAAGCAATAACAGTTGAACTTCAAATACATCCTACATGAAACCCCATGAATTAAGTTTAATTGCTTTCTGATAAGGACATATATTCCTCTCTGTTTTCATTCATTCTTCTCATGTTTTACTGCTTCGATAGGGACAAGCAAGATTTAAGTTTGGTGTTGTGATGTCAAGGCATCTTAGGCTAGTATCACTAGCCTTTTTCATTTGTTTTCATTAGGTTTCAAGCACTTTCTTGAGCAATAAGTTAGTATTTGGATGAAAATTTCATGCATATCTTGATTCTTTCAAACATGGTTAAATTGATGCATTTTTATGAGATTTATGCAAGATTTACTTGATGATGTTAATGATGCAAAAATCTTGTGATTATAGCAAGACTTTAATGCATTTGTTTGGTTGATGATAGGTGAAAAGAAGCTCAGAAATGGCAAGGAAGAAGCAGAGGAAGCAACGTTGGTGGCCAAAGTTGGCTCACCAATGTTGCCATCAACTTTGTAGAGAAACAAGCAAGCAACAAAAAGCCATGAAAAGATGGAGGCAAGCAATGTTGGCGGCCAAAGTTGGCTCACCAACGTTGCCTCAAACGTTGAAGGAAAAGGGCCATGCAATGTTCCAAGAGCTTAAAGTGCAACATTGGTGGCCAAAGTTGGCTCACCAACGTTGCTAGCAACGTTCTGCAATTATGGTGCCAACGTTGGAGGGAACGTTAGTGAACCAACATTACCTCCAATGCCTACGATAAAAATTTCGAATCTAGATTTGGAAAATTTGCAGTGACGTGTACGCGTGAACAAGAATTTTAGCCAGTCTCGCTGATGAGCGGATAATTTATACGCTTTTTGGCATTGTTTTTAGGTAGTTTTTAGTAAGTTCAAGCTACTTTTAAGGAATGTTTTCATTAGTTTTTATGTTAAATTCACATTTCTGGACTTTACTATGAGTTTGTGTGTTTTTCTGTGATTTCAAGTAATTTCTGGCTGAAATTGAGGGACTTGAGCAAAACTCTGAAAAAGGCTGACAAAAGGACTGCTGATGCTGTTGGAATCTGACCTCCCTGCACTCGAAATGGATTTTCTAGAGCTACATAACTCCAATTGGCGCGACCCCAATGGCGTTGGAAAGTAGACATCCAGAGCTTTCCAGCAATATATAATCGTCCATACTTTATTCGGAAATTGACGACGACGCCAAGTACATGCTGCTGTCTGGAGTTAAACGCCAGAAACACGTCATGATCCGGAGTTGAACGCCCAAAACACGCTATAACTTGGAGTTCAACTCCAAGAAAAGCCTCAGCTCGTGGATAGATCAAGCTCAGCCCAAACATACACCAAGTGGGCCCCAAAAGTGGATTTATGCATCAATTACTTACTCATGTAAACCCTAGTAGCTAGTCTAGTATAAATAGGATAAGTTACTATTGTATTAGATATCTTTTGACAGTTTAATCTTTTGACTTTCTAGTCTTTGATCATTCGGTCTTTTGATCATTCAAGGGGCTGGCCATTCGGCCATGCCTGAACCTTTCACTTATGTATTTTCAACAGTAGAGTTTCTGCACACCATAGATTAAGGGTGTGGAGCTCTGCTGTACCTCAAGTTTCAATACAATTATTATTACTTTCTATTCAATTCTCTTTTATTCTTATTCCAAGATATACGTTGCACAACATTTTGATGAATGTGATGATCCGTGACACTCATCATCATTCTCACCTATGAACGCGCGTGATTGACAACCACTTCCGTTCAACTCTAGGCCGGGCGCATATCTCTTAGATTCCCCAACAGAATCTTCGTGGTATAAGCTAGATAGATGGCGGCATTCATGAGGATCCGGAAAGTCTAACATTGTCTGTGGTATTTTGAGTAGGATCCTGGGAATCCGGAAAGTCTAACCTTGTCTGTGGTATTTCGAGTAGGATTCCGGTATTGAATGAATGTGACGAGCTTCAAACTCCTGAAGGCTGGGCGTGATGACAAACGCAAAAGAATCAATGGATTCTACTCCAACCTGATTGAGAACCGACAGATGATTAGCCGTGCTGTGACAGAGCATTTGGACCATTTTCACTGAGAGGATGGGATGTAGCCATTGACAACGGTGATGCCCTACATACAAATTGCCATGGAAAGGAGTAGGAAGGATTGGATGAATGTAATAGGAAAGTAGAGATTCAAGAGGAGCATAGCATCTCCACACACTTATCTGAAATTCCCACTATTAATTTACATAAGTATTTCTATCCCTTTTTATTTTCTATTTATTATTAATTTTTGAAACCCATAACCATTTAATCTGCTTAACTGAGATTTACAAGGTAACCATAGCTTGCTTCATACCAACAATCTTTGTGGGATCGACCCTTACTCACGTAAGGTATTACTTGGATGACCCAGTACACTTGCTGATTAAGTTGAACGGAGTTGTGAGCTTCTCTAACAGTGCCTGGAACTCTTGTATCACAATTTCATCCACCAAGTTTTTGGCGCTGTTGTCGGGGATTGTTCGAGTATGGACAACTGACGGTTCATCTTGTTGCTCAGATTAGGTAATTTTCTTTTCAAAAACTTTTTAAAAATTTTTCTTTTCTTTTTCATTTTTCCAAAAATATTTTCGAAAAAAATTAATAAAAATTCAAAAAAAATTAGAAAATCATAAAAACCAAAAATATTTTGTGTTTCTTGTTTGAGTCTTGAGTCAATTTTTAAGTTTGGTGTCAATTGCATGCTTTAAAAATTTTTTTCTTGCATTTTTCGAAAACCCATGCATTCATAGTGTTCTTCATGATCTTCAAGTTGTTCTTGATAAGTCTTCTTGTTTGATCCTGATGATTTCTTGTTTTGTGTTGTTTGTTGTTTTTCATATGCATTTTTCGTTTGTTAGAGTCCATGCATTAAAGATTTCTAAGTTTGGTGTCTTGCATATTTTCTTTGCATAAAAAATCTTTCAAAATTATGTTCTTGATGTTCATCATGATCTTCAAAGTGTTCTTGGTATTCATCTTGACATTCATAGTGTTCTTGCATGCATCTTGTGTTTTGATCCAAAATTTTTGTGTTTTGGGTCATATTTGTGTTTTTCTCTCTCATCTTAAAAAATTCAAAAAATCAAAAAAAATATCTTTTCCTTTTTTCTCTCCAAAATTTCAAAAATTTGAGTTGACTTAGTCAAAATTTTTCAAAATTAGTTGTTTCTTACAAGTTAAGTCAAATTTTCAAATTTAAAAATCTTATCTTTTCAAAATCATATCTTCCCCAATTTTTCCTCTTTTTAAAAAATTTCAAAAAATATTTTTCAAAATATTTTCAAAATCTTTTTCTTATCTTTATATCAAATTTTCGAAAATTAGCTAACAATTAATGTGATTGATTCAAAAATTTGAAGTTTGTTACTTTCTTGTTAAGAAAGGTTCAATCTTTAAGTTCTAGAATCTTATCTTGTAGTTACTTGTTAGTTAAGTAATTAATTTTAATTTTAAAAATTAAATCTTTTTTAAACATATCTTTTTATCACATCTTCTTATCTTATCTCTTTATCATATCTTTTCCAAAATTTTATCTTTTTCAAAATTTGATTTCAAATATCTTATCTAACTTATCTTCTTATCTTTTTCAAAACCACCTAACTACTTTTTCCTCTCTAATTTTCGAAAATATCTCATCTCTTTTTCAAAAAAAAAATTCTTTTTGTTTTAAATTTTAATTTTAATCTTATCTTATTTCTAATTTTCGAAAATTACTAACCCTTTTTTAAAATTATTTTCGAATTTTCTATCTCTTCTCTCTTATTCTATTTAATTATTTAATTACTAACACTTCTCTTCACCTCTCTCCACCTAAATATCCGAACCCACTCTTCTTCATTCTTCTCCCCTTTCTTCTTCTACTAACACAAAGGAATCTCTATACTGTGACATAGAGGATTCCACTTCTTCTCTTGTTTTCTTCTCTTTCATATGAGCAGGAACAGGGAAAAAGGCACTCTTGTTGAAATTGATCCTGAACCTGAAAGGACTCTGAAAAGGAAATTAAGAGAAACTAAATTACAACAATCCAGAAACAACCTTTCAGAAATTTTCGAACAAGAGAAGGAGATGGCAGCCGAAAATAATAATAATGCAAGGAGAATGCTTGGTGACTTCACAAAGCCAACATCCAAATTTGATGGAAGAAGCATCTCCATTCCTGCCATTGGAGCCAATAATTTTGAGCTGAAACCTCAGCTAGTTGCCTTAATGCAACAAAACTGCAAGTTTTATGGACTTCCATCTGAAGATCCTTACCAGTTTTTAACTGAGTTCTTGCAGATTTGTGAGACTGTTAAGACGAATGGAATTGATCCTGAAGTCTACAGACTCATGCTTTTCCCTTTTGCTGTGAGAGACAAAGCTAGAATATGGTTGGATTCACAACCTAAGGATAGCCTGGACTCTTGGGATAAGCTGGTCACGACCTTCTTGGATAAATTCTTTCCTCCTCAAAAGCTGAGCAAGCTTAGAGTGGATGTTCAGACCTTCAAGCAAAAAGTTGGTGAATCCCTCTATGAAGCTTGGGAAAGATACAAGCAACTGACCAAAAGGTGTCCATCTGACATGTTTTCAGAATGGACCATATTAGATATATTCTATTATGGTCTATCTGAATTTTCAAAAATGTCATTGGACCATTCTGCAGGTGGATCTATTCACCTAAAGAAAACGCCTGAAGAGGCTCAAGAACTCATTGACATGGTTCCAAACAACCAATTCATGTACACTTCTGAGAGGAATTCCGTGAATAATGGGATACCTCAGAAGAAAGGAGTTCTTGAAATTGATGCTCTGAATGCCATATTGGCTCAGAACAAAGTGTTGACTCAGCAAGTCAACAT
>NC_029780.3:55282032-55282214 GCF_000817695.3 Arachis duranensis | reverse complement strand
CAAACAAGATCCTCTATCAGAAATCTGGAGGCACAAGTGGGCCAGCTGAGTAAGAAAGTCAGTGAAACTCCTCCCAGTATTCTCCCAAGCAATACAGAAGCGAATCCAAAAGGAGAGTGCAAGGCCATTGATGTAATCAATATGGCCGAATGCACAAGGGAGGAGGAGGACGAAAATCCTAG
>NC_029780.3:55279979-55281552 GCF_000817695.3 Arachis duranensis | reverse complement strand
AGAGGTGAATTAGTCCTTCAATTGAATGGGGACTACCTTGTGTTTAAGGCACATGGCCATCCCTCTGTGACAAAAGAGAGTAAGCATGAAGAGCTTCTCTCAGTTCAGAGTCAAGAAGAGCCCCCATAGTCAAACTCTAAGTTTGGTGTTAGGAGGCTGCAACCAAACTCTAAGTTTGGTGTTAAGACCCCATATCCAAACTCTAAGTTTGGTGTTGGGACTATACAACATTGACCTGATCACCTTGTGGCTCCATGAGAGCCACTGTAAAGCTATTGACATTAAAGAAGCGCTTGTTGGGAGGCAACCCAATTTTATTTATCTAATTTTTATTTTATTGTTATTTTGTGTTTTATTAGGTACATGATCGTGAGGAGTCACGAAAAAATATAAAAATCAAAAACAGGATCAAAAACAGCAGAAAAAAAATCACACCCTGGAGGAAGCACAGACTGGCGTTCAACGCCAGTAAGGAGCATTTGGCTGGCGTTCAACGCCAGAACACAGCATGAAACTGGCGCTGAACGCTAGAAACAAGCAACACTCTGGCGCTGAACGCCAGGAATGTGCCTAGAGGAAAAGCTGGCGCTGAACGCCAGTAACAAGCATGAAACTGGCGTTCAACGCTAGAAACATGTTACATGTGGGTGTTGAACGCCCAGAATGTGCATCACTCGGCGTTTAAATGCCATAATGGTGTGCCATGGCATTTTACATGCCTACTTGGTGCAGGGATAGAATTCCTTGACACCTCAGGATCTGTGGACCCCACAGGATCACCTCAGGATCTGTGGACCCCACAGGATCCCCACTTACTATATTCCCACCTTACCTCCTAATCCTATTTTACTCTTCCCCATGTCACACTTCCCAAAAACCCTTCACCAATCACCTCAAACTCTCTTCCCAATCACCTATTCACCACTCACATCCACCCACTCTTCCCCATAAACCCCACCTACCTTCAAAAATTCAAAAATATTTTCCCACCCAATCCCACCCTAAATGGCCAAACCTACCCTCTCTCCACTCCCTATATATACCCTTCCATTCTACTTCATTTTCACACAACACAACCCCCTCTTCTATACCTTGGCCGAACCTACACTTCCCCTTCTCCTCCATATTCTCTTCATCTTCTTCTTCTTCTCTTCTTTCTTCTCTTGCTCGAGGACAAGCAATATTTTAAGTTTGGTGTGGTCAAAGCACAATCTTTTTTGTTTTCCACTACCATCAATGGCACCTAAGGCCGGAGAATCCTCTAGAAAAGGAAAAGGGAAGACAAAAGCTTCCACCTCCGAGTCATGGGAGATGGAAAGATTCATCTCCAAGAGCCATCAATACCACTTCTATGATATTGTGGCAAAGAAGAAGGTGATCCCTGAGGTCCCTTTCAAGCTCAAGAAAAATGAGTACCCGGAGATCCGACATGAAATTCGAAGAAGAGGTTGGGAAGTCCTAACCAACCCCATGCAACAAGTCAGAATCTTAATGGTTCAAGAGTTCTATGCCAATGCATGGATCACTAGGAACCATAATCAAAGTATGAACCCGAATCCAAAGAATTACCTCA
>NC_029780.3:55278610-55279396 GCF_000817695.3 Arachis duranensis | reverse complement strand
AGAGAAGATCAAAAAGCAATGAGGGAGGAGCAACAAAGGCAAGGAAGGGACATAGAAGAGCTTAAGGACATTGTTGGTCCTTCAAGAAGAAGATGCTACTAAGGTGGATTCATTCCTTGTTCTTATTTCTTTCTGCTTTTCGGTTTTTATGTTGTGTTTATCTATGTTTTGTGTCTCTACTTCATGATCATTAGTAACTAGTAACTATGTCTTAAGGCTATGAATAAATTTCATTAATCCTTCACGTCTCTTAAATGAAAAATGTTTTAATTCAAAAGAACAAGAAGTACATGAAATTCAAATTTATCCTTGAATTTAATTTAATTATATTGATGTGGGGACAATACTTTTTGTTTTCTGAATGAATGCTTAAACAGTGCATATTTTTAATCTTGTTGTTTATGAATGTTAAAATTGTTGGCTCTTGAAAGAATGATGAACAAAGAGAAATGTTATTGATAATCTGAAAAATCATAAAATTGATTCTTGAAGCAAGAAAAAGCAGTGAAAAAGCAAAAGCTTGTGAAAAAAAAACTGGCGAAAAAAATAGAAAGAAAAAGAAAAAGCAAGCAGAAAAAGCCAATAGCCCTTAAAACCAAAAGGCAAGGGTAAAAAGGATTCAAGGCTTTGAGCATCAATGGATAGGAGGGCCCAAGGAAATAAAATCCAGGCCTAAGCGGCTAAACCACGTTGTCCCTAACCATATGCTTGTGTCATGAAGGTCCAAGTGAAAAGCTTGAGACTGAATGGTTAAAGTCGTGATCCAAAGCAAAAAGAGTGTGCTTA
>NC_029780.3:55238795-55278547 GCF_000817695.3 Arachis duranensis | reverse complement strand
ATCTAATTATAATTAATATTCATTGATATTCTGGAATTTATAGTATATTCTCTTCTTTTTATCCTAATTGATTTTCAGTTGCTTGGGGACAAGCAACAATTTAAGTTTGGTGTTGTGATGAGCGGATAATTTATACGCTTTTTGGCATTGTTTTTAGGTAGTTTTTAGTAAGTTCAAGCTACTTTTAGGGATGTTTTCATTAGTTTTTATGTTAAATTCACATTTTTGGACTTTACTATGAGTTTGTGTGTTTTTCTGTGATTTCAGTTAATTTCTGGCTGAAATTGAGGGACTTGAGCAAAACTCTAAAAAAGGCTGACAAAAGGACTGCTGATGCTGTTGGAATCTGACCTCCCTGCACTCGAAATGGATTTTCTAGAGCTACAGAATTCCAATTGGTGCGCTCTCAATGGAGTTGGAAACTAGACATCCAGAGCTTTCCAGCAATATATAATAGTTCATACTTTATTCGGAAATTGATGACGTAACTTGGCGTTGAACTCCAAGTACATGCTACTGTCTGGAGTTAAACGCCAGAAACACGTCATGATCCGGAGTTAAACGCCCAAAACACGCTATAACTTGGAGTTCAACTCCAAGGAAAGCCTCAGCTCGTGGATAGATCAAGCTCAGCCCAAGCATACACCAAATGGGCCCCGGAAGTGGATTTATGCATCAATTACTTACTCATGTAAACCCTAGTAGCTAGTCTAGTATAAATAGGATAAGTTACTATTGTATTAGACATCTTTTGACAGTTTAATCTTTTGACTTTCTAGTCTTTGATCATTCGGTCTTTTGATCATTCAGGGGGCTGGCCATTCGGCCATGCCTGAACCTTTCACTTATGTATTTTCAACAGTGGAGTTTCTGCACACCATAGATTAAGGGTGTGGAGCTCTGCTGTACCTCAAGTTTCAATACAATTATTATTACTTTCTATTCAATTCTCTTTTATTCTTATTCCAAGATATATGTTGCACAACACTTTGATGAATGTGATGATCCATGACACTCATCATCATTCTCACCTATGAACGCGCGTGATTGACAACCACTTCCGTTCTACTCTAGGCCGGGCGCATATCTCTTAGATTCCCCAACAGAATCTTCATGGTATAAGTTAGATAGATGGCGGCATTCATGAGGATCCGGAAAGTCCAACCTTGTCTGTGGTATTCCGAGTAGGATTCTGGTATTGAATGACTGTGACGAGCTTCAAACTCCTAAAGGCTGGGCGTGATGACAAACGCAAATGAATCAATGGATTCTACTCCAACCTGACTGAGAACCGACAGATGATTAGCCGTGCTGTGACAGAGCATTTGGACCATTTTCACTGAGAGGATGGGATGTAGCCATTGTCAAGGGTGATGCCTCCAGACGATTAGCTGTGCAGTGACAGCGCATAGGACCATTTTCCCGAGAGGATTAAAAGTAGTCATTGATGATGGTGATGCCCTACATACAGCTTGCCATGGAAAGGAGTAAGAAGGATTGGATGAAAGCAATAAGAAAGTAGAGATTCGAAAGGATTCTAGCATCTCCACACGCCTATCTGAAATTCCCACTATTAATTTACATAAGTATTTCTATCCCTTTTTATTTTCTATTTATTATTAATTTTTGAAACCCATAACCATTTAATCTGCTTAACTGAGATTTACAAGGTAACCATAGCTTGCTTCATACCAACAATCTCTGTGGGGTCGACCCTTACTCACGTAAGGTATTACTTGGATGACCCAGTACACTTGCTGGTTAAGTTGAACAGAGTTGTGAGCTTCCCTAACAGTGCCTGGAACTCTTGTATCACAATTTTATCCACTACTCGCGAACGCGTGAGCGACGCATACGCGCAAAATGCTGTTTTGACGCGTACGCGTGAGCGACGCACACGCGTGGCTGAATGAACGCTGGTGCACCAACGTTGAGTCAAACGTTAGTGGCGATGCTCAATCATTTTTTTACACAACGTTTGACCCAACCTGTTCCTATAAACGCTGATCACGAATGTTGATTCCAGCATTATTAGAATTGGGCACCATGCAGAGTATGAACGTTAGTTTGCCAACGTCCCTCCTCAACGTCATTGAGAGCCACTTTAACTTGCTTCAACAAAGGCCAAGGCCCACATCCAAGACTTAAAGATTTAAGAAAGAAAGTGTATAAATAGCAGAGAGTTTGAGTTAGAAAGGGATCGGGAACCTGGGGATCCAGGATTGTAAACACTCTTTATAAATTCAGTTTACTTTTGCAATGCACTTTTCAATTTCAATTTCCATTCCCAGAGCTATGAACAACTAA
Source organism: Arachis duranensis (assembly GCF_000817695.3). Classification (NCBI taxonomy): domain Eukaryota; kingdom Viridiplantae; phylum Streptophyta; class Magnoliopsida; order Fabales; family Fabaceae; genus Arachis; species Arachis duranensis. The sequence continues at coordinate 55,276,240 of NC_029780.3, read as the reverse complement.
ACCCTCTTCATTGGGTTAGAGAGCTCTGTTGTAATTCAATGGATCAATAATTGTTTTCATTCTTCTTCTTTTTTCTTTTCTCTTGATTTGCTTGAAAGCTTTCCATCTTCATCCAATTGAGCAATTGTCTCGAAAGAGAAATTGCTCATACTTGGATTTTCTCTGAACCTTGAAAGAGGAATGAGGAAATCATGCTAGAAATGCTTTCCTATGTTAGACTGGGTTGGGGGTTGGATGGATACAGTGACATATAATCCAACCAATATTGTGATCTAGAAAAACATGTGGCATAATCAATGATCGTACTTCATCTCTTTCCATGAGCAATTAGATCAAGGAATTAGGCAATTGTTCAAGCTTAGAGAGATTGAATTGCCAAGACATTGGGATTCAATCACCTAAGATTGCCAAGAGATCAATGAATGCATTGATTGAGGAAGAGATGAGAATGAACTTGATTCGGAGAATGCGACATCTCCTAAGCCCAATGAGCTTTCCCATTCTGATCTTTCCCATTCTTTAATTTCTGCTGTTTACATTTATGCTCAATCATCCCCATTCCCATTTAAGTTTCTGCAATTTAATTTCTGTTCTTATATTCTGCAATTTACATTCAGTTATTTACATTCCTTTCTATTTACGTTTCCCGCCATATAAATTTCTGCAATTCTCAACCTAATTGTGCTTAATTCAACTAGAACACTCCTCTAATTAAATTTGCTCAACCAATCAATCGTTGTAGGATTCAACCTCACTCTATTGTAAGTTTTTACTTGACGACAATTTGGTATACTTGCCGAGAAAAATTTATAGTGATACAGATTTTTGTGTATTAGTACTCCGCCATCTCACTCAACTATTCCATTCTCAGTACTCTAGAAAGCTAAGTCTCCGTCTTCTAAATTCATCCAAAAATTCCCTAAATTACAAACTCATCTTTAGTAATAATAGGACCTAAGTACTAGATAGTATTCTTAAACGACACTTAAAGAATGTTTGGAAAGCTATAGAACCTTTGAAAACGAAGAAAAACAATTCTTTTGCAAAACAAGGGTCTCCCGTACGCATGCCTCTATCTCGCGTACGCATGCCTCTATCTCGCGTAGCATGCATGGAAAATTGGGTGTCCGCGTACGCGGCACCCTGTTCGCGTACACGAGTATCCAAACCCGAATGTAATGCTCACGTCGCGTGTTGAAGCTTGTATACGCAAGGGTCAAAATTTTGGTAGTTTGCGTACACATGTAGTGCCCACGTACGTGAACTGCCCAACCCAAATAGAATGCTCACGTCACGTATACTGTGTCGCATAAGCAACCCTCACCAGACCTAAATTTTCAAATTTGCAGAATTTCAGTTTTAAACACCAAACTTTGAACGTTGATAACTTCCTCTACAAAACTCTATTTTCCTCAAACATTATATCATTTTAAAGCTATTGAAATAACCTTTAATTTAAAATAAAGATCATCAAATTTCAAGGTTTGAGGCTTAAGTTATAATCTGTCAAAGTTTGTTAAAAATCATGTTTCACAGAATCCAACAAGGTTCTCTAATTTTCAAAACTTTGAACCAAACCAACTCCAAATCACAACACACATCAATTCACATCAAAACTTACCATTTTGTCTCAAACCACTACTCTTACCAAATTTCTACTTACAATACATTATCCTCATAATTCTCAATCCTAATCAACAAATTCCTCATACTAAAACCATTTCTCAACCAACGCACTCATCAAATATCATTCTATCATTACCAATCATCATAATTAGCATCATTCATCCTCAATCTCAATATTAACACCATTTACCAGCAACAATAACATAACACATCAAAATCATCAAATTTATCAAATTACCATACATCATCATTTCAACAATTTCAACAACCGATTCAATCCTATCCTAAGATCCACTAGCCTAAGTGTCTAGAAATATTACATATTACATAGAAGAAACCAAAACCATAACTTGGGCGATTCCAATATGCACTAAACCACCAAAATAATTGCAATCTAATCAATTTCTCAAGCTCCAAGCATCAACCAATCCACCAATCAACTCCAACAAGCATCAACAATCAAATTTTTCAAGCTATACACATTAATTTACTATAAATCAATACAAAGGGTTCCTAAATATACAATTTCACAAGGGATAACAGTAAGCTTACCTTACCCACAATTGATTAGGACAAAATCCAATAGAGCTGCAGAATAGGGAAGAAAATTCAAAACCTTACCAGCAAAAGTTTATTAGAACTAACGAGCTCGAAGAGAATTCAAAACCTTACCAAACATAAATTGCACGTGAATCAGAGCACCGTAGCTCGAGTTATGGTCACTGGAACTTGATTGCAAATAGTAACTCCCCCCTTCTCTTTTCTCAACACATGCAGTTATGATTTTGGTGTGTAAGTGATAAATGAGGTGGAATAAGCTTCATTTTAGGGTATTTGTGGTTGGGCTTGGCCCTAACTTGGGTCTGGTCCAACCCGTTAGCATTTTTGGCCCATTTGGCCCTATTTTGGGCCAAACCTTTAGAATTAGTGCCATCTTTTTAATTTTAAATGTTGTACTAAGTTTTTATACTATTATTCTTATTATTCTTACATAGAACTGGATAGATTTAACCTGGTACTACTGGCTAAACTACCGGTACGTATTTTTATGCATGTTTCAGTAGAAAATTACGTTTTTCAATTTAGAAAAATCTACTGAGTCCAAATATCATATTTAAATTTTTTAATTAGTATTCTAAATTTTTGGAACCTATTTTGGAAAATGAAATTAATTAATTAAATGGTTAATTAATTGTAGTTCTTACATGCACCACCTCACCCACGTGGAAGAGGAGAGCTCAAGGAAGGAGATGCCACCTTACTACCAGCTTCATCACACCCAGCCCGCGTCAGTGTCGAGTTAAATCCGAGAGAGAGAGAGAGAGAGAGAGTGCGACGATGAGAGAGGAAGAGCCGTCACCAACGCATCACCGCCACCAGAGGAGCTCGCGCATCGCCATTGCTGAGGAGGGAAAGTGGAGTTGCATACTGTCGTACTTGTCACTGTTGTGCTTCCTAGTCGCTGATGAGGGAGACGCGAGAACCATTGCAGTCATTTATGAGGAGGGCGTGCTAGAGGGAGCCATCATGGTGGCCGCCGTCACCGCTGTTGAATAGTGGTGGTCAGAGCCCCCGTTGTGGGAGTTTGCCAGACCTCTTCGGAGCTTTCTGCCGCTCTTTCTGGTTTTCTTCTAGCTGTGTCACTATGCCTGGAAGCCAGGAAAACGACTCTATCATCACCGGAGGTCATCTCTGGAGCTATCATACTTCGTTCTTGGTTCTTCTCTTTGTACAGTGAGTTGTTTTATTCTGAAAGCTCTTTATCGCTATTTCGATATATGTCACTGATATTTTTATGACGTTAATTGTCATATAGTTTTGTATTGGTGCATGCATTTTGTGACTGGGGTTGCTGTTGTTGTTGCGGAATCATTATGGAGCTGTCGTTGCGGCTGCCACTATTGCAGGCTGGGAGAAAAAGGGTCTTAACATGTTTTGTGGCTTATTATTTTGACAATCGAGGTAGGTGCGCTTGTCTTAAACTTATTTTACTTTTCAAGAGTTGTTACAAGTCGATATTGATATCAAAAATATACTTTTATGATTTCTTAAGTCATATGGATTGGTCTGAGTTGCGTAGGATGGATAAAATTGTTTCCTTGGTTGATTTATTAATTGATTTGGTTAATTCTTGATTGAGTGCTGGTTTGGATCAACATAAATTGAGAATTTAAGAAAACGAGGGAGCTCGTAAGGGTGTTAAAGTTTAATTTCAAACAGAGGTTCAGTCCGAACATTTGTAAAAATATACGAAAAGGTAGTTTTGGTTAATATTAAATGTTGAACAAATATGGTCAGAGGGTCTTGTAAAATTTGAATGAACGAGTGATTTTCCTTTAGTTTCTAATGAGAAGGATTTATGCCGGCTCAAAATTTCTCAATAGAAAATAATTATTTCCTCACAAGCATAGTCCAAACCGGCAATTGATCCTTACATCAAAGTTTTAACTTGTTTGTCAAAATAAAAATCAATAAAAACTGGGAGTTTTAAGTCCTGGGTTGTCTTTTCTCAGACTAGCAATTAGGTGTGCACACTTTTGGTTGTGAAATAAGTGAGTTTTCAAGCATGGAATGGGAATTTAAAAGAATTAAAGAATAAATGAACTACAATTGGTCAAAAGACAATTAATGCAAATTAAAGAAAAATAAGGTCAAAACTAGTGAAAATGTGATAAATGCATAAAAGAACCTTGAGTTGGGAATGAGAGTTAAGGAATCTTATCCTTGTCATAACCACAACGACGGTGATTACAATGACTTAATCTCACTTCGTCAATCCTAACATCGAGGATAAGTTAAGCGAGTATAATTGGCCTTAATCCACAAATCCTAGCAAACTTACTAATTAACATAGTAAAAAGCTAGAGTTAGTGGAAATAAGAGCAACTAACAACCCAAAATTACGACTAAATGTCAGACATTATGACTCTAGTATCCTAGTTACTCATTTCCCAAGTCAAGGGATGAAATCTACTCAATTTCCATAATTGGCATTTTCACAAACATTTGGTGGGTATAAAAGTAAAACATAGCAAATTACAAAAGATAATGAAAACTATATCCAATCTATGCACAAAATCAACAATAGAAACCCAAGCAAACATATATAAATCATAAAATATCAAAATCATCAACAAAAGACTCAAGAAATCAAAATTAGATATATTAACAAAGTAACTTCAACTATAAAAAAATGTAACAAAGGTAGTGTAATTAAAGAGAGAATTAAAGATTACTTACAATAAAGGCAAGCAAAATCCAAGATCAAAATGTAGATGAGCTAATACTACTCTAAACTCTAATTAAACCCTAAAAGAGAATTGAGAGAAAACCTAAGAAAACTAACCAAAACCTCACTAAAACTATCTAATAATGTATGAAATAGTGCCTTCTTTTGTTGCAGAATGTTGCCCCTTTGATATAACTTTCATTTCAACTTCAGAACCTCTAAAATTGGGCCAAGAGGCCCCTAAAATCGCGAGCCGCTTGTGTGTACGCACAAGATTGTGTGCGTACGCACACTGCAATGCGTACATCTCCTTTAATTTCTTCATGAAATCTCCTATTTTGCATGCTTTCTTCCACTTTTACCTAGCCGTTCTTGCGTATGGGCTCTGACATCATTCAACAAAATATATCACGGCATCAAATAGAATAAAAGTGGAATTAATTTGATTAATTTAAGCACAAAAAAATATGTTTTCACAATTAGGTGTAATTTAGAAAGAGATCACAAAAGTATGCTATTTAAGTGAATAAATGTGAGTTTATGTGATGAAATCCACTCAATTCAAGCTAAAATTTACCATCAAATATGGACTCATCAATTTTTCTGCACTTAAACAATAGCATGACTTCATGCTAATCACAAACAAAAGAAAAGGGAAAACAACTTATTGAATGAAACTATCTATACATGCAAGTATACTAAATGGATGCTATCTATTTCTATCTATACCATAATGTCCTTTTGGTTTGGTAAAAACAAAAAAATAATTTCCAATCTAGCGTATAGACAATAGGGCCAAAACAAAGAAATATTACAATGCAATCACAATCCAAAGAATTGATTCGAGTTTTTCAAAAGGAATGAAGCAACTTGCAAGAAAACACAAAATAAGAGGTGGAGACATAGAATTGGGAAATCAAACCCCTCACCGGAAGTGTATAAACTTTAATCGCTCAGTGTTTAGGGTTTAATCACTCAAGTCTTCTCTAATCAAGCTTTCTATGATTTGGTCTTCATCTAACAATCAACAAGTACTTGATGCATGAATACATATCATGAGATTTTCCCCCACACAACTCAACCTAAGCTAATCAAAGATACAATTCAAGGTTATTCTTGGTTTTTCGCTTAGGGTTAGTGACGTGAAAACAATTAGAACAAAAGAGAATTAAAAGGCTCAAAAGTGGTTTATAATGGTAGATACAAGGGTAATTGTTATATGGGTTAGTAAGTTTTAATTCAAAAATGGCCTCAATCATGCTAAATGTATTCAAAACATCAAACATCGGACAAAAATAATTAAGTAAATTCAATATCACAATCATAGAAGGAACATAGCAAACATAAGAATGAGGATTGTGGTTAAAATATACAACCACACTTTAAATGCTCAAATCTCACTTGGTGTCTTGTTCTAGCTCTTTACTATGTTCCACAAAACCATTCAAGAAAGTTTAAAAGAATTTTCTGAATCAAATCAATGGAACGCCCTAAATGAGATTTCCTGGAAATTTTTGTTGTTTTCACCAAAATTATTTCCTATGTATGTATGTATGTATGTATGTTGTGTTGGATGCAATTTCAAAAATTCTTAGTTTTTTTCCTAATTTCCACTATCCAAAAATCATCATGAACATTTAGGATAAAATTGAACTAGGCACTATACTATTCACAACATCCAATCACAATATCCAATCACAACTACTATCTATAGAATATGTACCTATCAAAAATGCAAATGCAATATATATATCAACTAAAGTAAAACTACAACTCTGGAAATGAAACTAGAGATAAAATAAGATATATACAACCAACCAAGATAAAAATGTGTAGTGCAAAAGTCAAAAGTACTAGCAAATATCCATAAAAGCATAATCACAAGAAAACAAAATATATTGGAAAGTTATTTAGAAGAGAGATTTCACCCCAAAAGTAATAACTCCTCCCCCACAATTAAGCATTGCACGGTCCTCCATGCATGGATGATTATTTAGGGAACGAACGGCTCTAGGAATCTCCACCTCCAGTTGGTTGCTGCGGGGGCTGTGGTTGTTGGTACACGACCATATTCAAGGTCGGCTCAATGTCATTATCCTCGGTGTCCTCCTCCTCTGCTGTCGGCTTGGGTGAATCAGTAGGAGCTGGGCCAGGGACTCCTCCCTCGAGCTTTGCCGCCACCCACTGAAAACGTCACGCATTGCGGCGCTTGTTGTGGCGGACTTCCTGTAGGAGTTCCTGGACCAACTCATAAATAGGTCAGGCGGAGGGTGTAGGTGCTGATGATGGTGGTGGCACTGATGATTATGATGGCTTTGCTGTTTTCTTCTTCTTGGTGCCCTTCTTGGCCGACTCTTCACATTCCCCAAATGGTAAAAATTGTTGGCCACTCGGGACTCTAAACATAAGATCATCCGGTCTCCTCTCCACTCCAATTGTTGTGGCTAATCTCATAATAAGTGGTAGGAAGGGAATCTTGAGTTTCTGCTTCTGGTTCACTTTTCACATCGACTCTCTGATTAGATGTAAGATGGATATCTTCTTACCCTCTAAGATAGCCCAAAGAAGCACAGCTACATGGACTCGGATGTGGGTGGCGTGCATGTTAGGTAACAGATAGTCAGCCACTATCTGTTGCCATATCCTCGCCTCAGGAATAAGGTCTGAACATGGAATGCTAATGGAACGGACCTCAAGAAATCCAATCTTCTTCAGAACTTGATCTAAGGGAATCTTTCCCTTAGTCACATTCTCCTTTATCTTCGAATAAGCATCTCGGCTAGGCAGTATGTAAGGAAGCTACAAGAGGGCTTCAAAGGCTTGAGTCGAGGTATATAGCTGCTATCCTTTATGGAACACTGTTTCTGCATCCCAACTCATAAGATTCTCATAGAATTCCTGCACAATGGACTCATTAATCTCCATTGGATCTTGCTCAATAAAGTTTCGTTGGTAGTAAGGTATACGATCATGGATGACACTCGCAAACTTCTATGGAATGTTTAACTTCCTTTCCCAATAAATACTCTTTTTCCTAAGGTGGTTAAACCGAAGTTTTGCTTTTTCATTGGCAAAGGTATCCAACTTGTCACTTGGGCAGTCAGAAGGACAAGAGAGACCGCTGGTTAAGGCCAATGATGATGCCGACTCTTTGCCTTTGTGTTGCATCCTGAAAAAGAATTTATAGAGTACAATTCAGAATCCTAAGATAAATGGTAAAAAAAGGAAAAAGAGGAAGTAATTACAATATAAACTTGCCGCCAATAATAGTAAATAAACGTTTAATTGAGGAAAATATTATAAAAGTGTGGTGTGATAAGGAAGCAATGTATTCCTCAATTAAGTAGCCAAGGTTGCAAGTAATGAGTAAGAAAAGGTTAAACCACAAACAAACTTGGGCAAATAACTAAAGTGAATTGAATTCTGAAAATATTAGACATTGAAATTGTGCAAGTGAAAGTACAAGATTAATATAAAAGAGCACAACAGATAATAACCAATTCAATAATGAAAAGAAAACTACTTATTCATCCTGAAATAATCACACAAACAATGTGCTTATTGCAAAAAAGGACAAGTTTGATAGAAATCAAGTCAAGCCACTCAAACAAGTGCAAAACATTAAAGAACAAGAATTCATTATGTGATTTTCTGGATTTGAAAATTAAGATGAATAAGCAATTCCATTCAAGTCAATTAATTCAATATGCACTTATTGAAATTCATCAAATAGGTAACCAGATCTAAATTTCAAACCAAATTGGTGCTAGTAACTCAAAGTAATAAACTAGTGCATTATTGAAATTCAATCCCAAATATCATCATAAGCATTTAAAAGTGTACAATTCTTGATTAGAATGCCTAACAAGGACAAAGTTTAAGACACATGGTGGCCAAAACACATGAGTTAAACAAAAAACTCATTTAGGCATTATGTTGAACAGTTGGTGGGCATTGCATAATTTGATCAGATTCAACCTAGTTTCAACAGTTGTCCACCCAAAAATTAGCAAACAACCAATTGCAATCAATTAAACTAACAAATAAACAATCTAAACATAACCTAATTACTAAAATTAAAATGCAATTAAACTAACCAAAAGAAGCATGGAATAGGGGAAGAAAAAAATGGAACCTGAGTTCATGATGGATGAAAAATAGAGGGAGAGAGGTTGTAATGGCATTGTAAGGTTGCCAGTTCCGGAGTCACAGCGGTAGTGCAGTGCCGGAACAAAAAAATGTGAGCTAGGGCCTGGCTGGGCAGAGGCAGAGCTCGAGGAAGCAGAGAACGAAAATGGGGGAAGGAAGAGAAGAAAAAGGAAAAAAAGGAGAGGTGGTGGTGGCATAAGGTCCCGGCACAGAGGAGTCACCGGAACAGAGGGTGGGAAGGGTGGAGGTGAATGGTGGTCTATGGGTTGAGGGTGTACGAAGAAGAGAAGAAGGGTAAAGGGGGTTGAAATGTGCGCGTTAGAGCTTTTGATTCAAAACCCACGCAAAAAACGCGTTTTGTGCACACGCACAAACGTGTGCCCACGCACCCGGCAGGGAGGTTGAAAACCGGTGTGCGTACGCATAGTCTGGTGCGTACAGACAAAGGACTATTTTTTAAGGTGAAATAGGGTCATGTGTGCGTACGAACAGGTCTGTGCGTACGCACCCAGCAGGGAGCATAAAATGGAGTGTGCGTACACAACTATACGTGCATATGCACATATCAATGGAAATGGGTCTTTTGTGCATACGCACAAGTGTGTGCCCACGCACAAAACCTTGTTTTTGCAAAATTTTAATGCCTCTAAGGGTACCAATATAATACCCAGCATAGATTTTCAACCCCAAAACATATTATTCCTCAAGAACACATGATCATAACTAAAATACAACTAGACTAAGCGAGCAAGATATGCAAATATTAAAGAAACAAAAGCTAAAAGAAGAAAAAGGTTAGAAGGATATTACCCTGGTGGGGTGTCTCCCACCTAGCACTTTTATTTAAAGGCCTTAAGTTGGACATTCTTGAGGAGCTTTTGTCAAGGTGGCTTATGCTTTTATTCCTCCTTGAATATTCACCCAAGTTTGCATGTCCATTCTCCTCCAAAATCCCAAATGAAGCATATCAAGCTCCCAAGAAGCTCCAAAGAAGTAATTGGGACCTAAGATTGTTGGCTATTGAAGTATATGCCGGGATCCCATATTCTAATCATTCATTCACCTTCTTGTTGATCTCTATAACACAATTTGGATGAAAACCTCCCAACTTACCCTTAAAGCATCCCAACACTTTCCGGAATCTACTCAATTGTGCTTTGCATCCCATTTGAACTCTAAATCTTTATTTGTCTTCTTTGATGAACTTTAGACCTCTTTACCAACCAACATCTATTTCTTTGCCATTTATCACTCCAAGAAGAACTTTAAGTTGGTAATCCATCTACAAAATAGCATATTGATGTGGGCCGATGAAGTTCATTGGTGAAATTTTCACCCGCTTAAATTGCTGTTGGAATGAATTTGTTCTCCTAGAGTCTTGCATGAAGACCTTCATCTCTTGGTTGTCAACTTCTTCTTTACCAACCTTTTCTAACTCTTTCTCACCAACCTCCTCTAGGTCTTTCCCGTCACTCAAGTCATATTTTGGAGGTTGCAAGAAGTCTACATCAACATCTCTTTTCAATTCAATGGGAGACGGTTCATTAAGATCATTGAAGGGATTAATCAGTGTGGACAAAAAATCACTGATGATGAAATTCACTTCTTGATCAATTTCCCTTAATTCTCTATTTACCTCTTCCGGTTCACTTATCTCACCTTCCTCCTCTTGTGATTCATGCCTTAACTCCTCATCTTCCATTTGAGCTTGCAAAATTTTCTTCACCCCACACACTCCACTCGAAATTGATTCCCCAAATTCCTCCACAAATTTGCTTTGGTTATGGCTAGAAAGTGGCGAGGCTAACTGGGTTAAGGTTTTGACCAATGTAGCCATAGTATGCTCTTTCTTCTTTTGAAACTCCTCTTGTTCTTGGACAAGCATTTGGATTGCCTCTTGTGTAGATTGATCCATATGTGGAGACGAGGTTTGGATTGATGAAGGTTAAAAAGAAAATCATGAGGGTAAGGATCTTGGCTTTGTAGATAGGGAGGTGGTGGTGTATAGAGTTGGTGATAAGATAAACAAGTGTTTGGATTCCATGGGTGTGGATGATGGTAGTAGTGTAATGTTTGAAAAATTGGTGGTTGAGAATTGTGTTGGGGGTATAGGTCACAAATATATGGTGGTGAAAGTTTAAAATTAAAGTGAAATACACCATATCCTTCGGTTTGGTATGCACATTGGGAAGGGGGTGGCTCCTTCCTCAATTGGTTTTCCCATCCCATAGTGCAATCCGAAGTGGAAGTTATTATTTTCTACAATATGATCACAACCATACTCCAAACAAAAAAGGTAATAACTCATAAAAAATAGGAAATAAAAACAAAAGATATCAATAAGTAAGAAAAGTCAAATCCTTAACTACTAACAAAAAAGCAAACAAATAATCAAAAAGTAACTATTTACAATATTCACATATTCACATATTCATAACAACCACAAATGTGACACCAATTGCATAATCTCCAGCAAAGGCGCAAAAAAATTGATGAAGAAGGATTTATGCCAGCAATGAATTTCTCAATAGAAAATAATTGTTTCGTTGCAAGCATAGTCCCAACCGACAATCGATGCTCACATCAAAGTTTAACTTGTTTGTCACAATATAGACCAACAAACACTGAGAGTTTTAAGTCCCGGGTCGCCTTCCCTCAGACTAACAATTAGGTTCGTACGCTTTTGGTTGTGAAATAAGGGGGTTTTCAAGCACGGAATGGAAATTTAAAAGAACTAAAGAATAAATGAATTACAAAGGGTCTTTAAGACAATTAATGCAAATTAAAGGAAAATAAGGTCAAAACTAGTGAAAATATGATAAATGCAAAAAAGAACCTTGACTTGGAATGAGAGTTAAGCAATCCTATCCTTGTCATAACCACAACTATGGCGATTACAATGACTTAATCTCACTTTGTTAATCCTAACATCGAGGATAAGTCAAACGAGCATAATTGGCCATCCTAGCAAACTTACTAATTAACTTAGTAAAAAGCTAGCGTTAGTGAAAATAAGAATAACTAACAACCCAAAATTACCACTAAATGTCGGACATTATGAGGATCCTAGTTACTCATTTTCCAGTTAATGGGTGAAATCTACTCAATTTCCATAATTGGCATTTTCACAAACTGGGCATAAAAGTAAAACATAGAAAATTACAAAAGATAATGAAAACTATATCCAATCTATTCACAAAATCAACAATAGCAACCCAATCAAACATATATAAATCATAAAATACCAAAATCATCAACAAAAGACTCAAGAAATCAAAAATTGGATATATTAACAAAGTAACTTCAACTATAAAAAATATAACAAGAGTAGTATAATTAAAGAGAGAACTAAAGATTAGTTACAATGAAGGCAAGCAAAATCCAAGATCAAAATGTAGATGAGCTAATACTACTCTAAACTAATTAAACCCTAAAAGAGAATTGAGAAAAAATCCAAAGAAAACTAACCTAATCCTAACTAAAACTATCTAATAATTGCCCCCTTTGATATAGCTTTCATTTCAACTTCAGGACCTCCAAAATTGGGCTAAGGGGCCCCCAAAATTGCAAGCCATGTGACTTTTAAAGAAGTAATGTGTCAGGACTTATGCGTATGCACAGGGTTGTGTGCATACGCACATTAGCTGATTTTTCACATGTGCATACGCACAGAAAGGTGATACACGAAAACTTGTCTCTCAACAAATTTCCTACTGGCAAGTGCACCAGATTGTCGTCAAGTAAAAACTCACTATAGAGTGAGCTCGAATCCAACAGGGATTGGTTGGTTGATCAACGTTAATTGGAGAATTGTTCTAGTTGAACTGAATCGGATTGAATTAAGGACTGCAGAATTTAAATTGGCGGGAAACTTAAAGTGCAAGAAATAAAATAACTGAAGCTAAATAACAAAAATTAAATGGCAGAAAGAAAATTGCAGGAAATTTAAGTGCAGAAGCTTAAATTGCAAGGAATTAATAGGGAATGGGGTTGTTGAGCATCAAAGTCAATTGCAGAATTGAAAGAATGGGTAAGATCAAAAGTGGGAAAGCTCATTGGGGTCAGGAGATGTGATAATCCGCCAGATCAAATTCATCTTCATCTCTTTCTCAATCAATGCATTCATCAATCTCCTTGGCAATCTTAGGTGATTAGATCCCAATTCCTTGTCAATCTATTCTCTCTAAGCATGAACAATTGCCCAATTCCTTTATTTAAGTGCTCATGGGAAGAGATGAAGCTTGGTCACTGATTATACCACACACATTCATAGATAAAAGTATTGGTAGGATTACATGTCACTATATCCATCCAAAACCCAATCTAATCCAATGTGAGAGAGATTTTAAGCATGATTATGTGATTTCTCTTCCAAGACTATCACCGAATCCAATTACGTTCAATTTTTTCTTCCAAGACAATTGAATGATTTAATGAAGAACGAAATCTCTCTAGTAGATCAAGAGAAAAGATAGAAGAAGAAGAATGAAAACTAATATTGATCCATTGAAATACATAGAGCTTCCTAACCCAATGAAAAAGGGTTTAGTTCATCATAGCTCAATTCAAATTACAAAGAAATAAAAAGTGCAGAAAACAGAGGAGAGTATAGAGATGATGGTGGAATTTCCTAATTAGGTTTCTGACTGTCTAACCCCCTTTACTTAAACTCTAAGCTATTTATACACTTTCTTCAATTGATCTTCAAGTCATCTGGATTGGGCTTTTGGCCTTTGTTGAAATTGATTGGATTGACTTCATATGCTGTTGAGAAGAGAAAGGTGCTCAATTGTGCATTCTGATATCAATGTTGGAGTCAATGTTTTTTGGCAAACGTTGAGTCGAATGTTCTTTAGAGAAAATAGATTTTGAGCGTTTTGAGCAATGTTTGATTCAACGTTGGAGCACCAACGTTCGCTTTTCCACACGTACGTGTGGCCTACGCGTATGTGTGGATGATACATTTTACCATTGCACGCATCTGCGCTGCCTGTGCATGTGCGCGGTTGGGGACAGGATGCACATCCACGCGTACGCGTGAGTGACACGTGCGCGTGGATGCAAATCCCCCAATTCTAGTTTTGAAAGCTTTTCGAAGACGTTGGACTTAGCGTTTGATTGGCAACGCTCCCTCCAATGTTTGTTTATCCACGCGTGCGCATCACCTACGCGTGCGCGTCGATGCGCTTTTTCAAAATCAAGATTTGGAGCTCATATCGCGCACGTTGGCATCAGCGTTGGACTGGCAACATTCCCTCCAACGTTGGCCTATCCACGTGTGCGCGTCACCTACGCGTGCGCATGGATTGTCAAAATTTACTATCCATGCATTCGCGTATAGCACGCGTACACGTCACCACAATTTTTCCCAATTCTAGAAAGCACGTTGTATTAAAAACGTTGGGGGTAATATTGGCTTGCCAATGTTCCCTTCAACGTTGGCACCAGAAATTTGCAGAACTTTACTTCTGCCTTTGCCTCCAACGTTTGATGTAATGTTGGTGGTCCAACTTTGGCCACCAACATTGCTTCTCCTCCTTCTTTCCATGGCCATTCTTCAACTTCCTTCCATGCCTTTCTTCAACTATCATCGAGCAATATATGCATCAAAGCCTTGCTAGATCACAAGAAATTGCATCATTTTTAGCACACAAGTAATTATAGCATAAATCTCATGAAAAAGCATCAAATTAACTATGTTTGAATGAATCAAGGTATGCATGAACTTTTAATCCAAATGCTTACTTATGGCCCAAGAAAGTGCATAAAACTAATAAAAAACAAAAGAAAAAGGCTAGTGAAACTAGCCTAAGATGCCTTGGCATCATACCATTAAACTTAAATCTTACTTGTCCCCAAGGAAGTGGTAAATCATGAAAAAAATGAATGAAAACAGAAAGCAATACATGTCCTTATTAGAGAGTAATTGCATTTGATCAATGGGGTTTTATGTAGGAAGTGTTGCAGCTCAACCTTTTATTAGTTTTCAGGTGTGAAATGTCTCTTTAAGTGATAACTAACATACTTCCATGAATCCTTATTATTCACTCATCCTTGGTATTTCATTTCTTATTTTTCTTTGTTTTCCATTTTCTGAGAACTTGTTCTTTAACTGCAACAGCTCAGTGTTTTGTTTTTTAGGCAACTTTTTAAAGTAGGCTTTCAGTCAACACTCCTGAACCAGTTGGTTCAAGGTGCTAAGTATTGAAACACTCCTAAGGACTTAATTACCCAAGTCTCTCATCAACACATCTTCACTACAGGAACATGGTTTGTTATTCACTCTTTAGACCTTGGTGTCTATCACCTCTTTGGGTTGCTAAATATTTTGTGACAATGTTGCTCTAGAATGTGAATTTTCAGTTGACAATCCCGGGTTAGTTAACCCAAGTTGTCAAGTGATGAAGCACTCCTAAGAACTTACTCATTCAAGCATATCCTTGCACAAAAACACCACAGACACATGCCTTAAGGCTTAAACTATTGGTGCCTAGCTTTATTCTTAGTTTCTTTCATTTTTGTTACCAACTTTTGGCTTTTCTTTCTTCCAAGGAGTTTTGTCTGCCAAGATTCATAGACAGCAGTCAATATCACACTAAAAGGAGATACTCTAACCTTTTATTTTTATTAGTGAGCTAGCTAGACAACCACACATATATACCACCACTTAATCTTTATTCTATTCTTTATCAAATGAACAATTTCACTTTCTGTTTCAGCAATTTTCTTTTATTAAAAGCAAGGAGACAAGACATTCATTTTAGCAAGATGAAGTGAACCATGCACTTAGACTAGCACCTAATTGAAAATGAAAGGCATTAAACTAACAAAATCCTAATGCAGGTAGATTACTTAGCAAGGGTACATTTAGACTTTCAATTTAAAACATTTCAAAATAGGAGCAGTTAGGTGACAATACAATCTTTTGGCCTCTTCTTAGTTGTTCATCATCTCTCCTAGCCTTGGTATTCTTTTTGTCTCCCTGGATTATGGTTCATAGCCTCTCCAAAGGCTTGATTGTCTTTCTGAAAAGTTTATTGGAAGTTGCTTGTTTCCCAAGCACTTGAGAAATGGTTAGTCTGTATGTATGCTTGTAAATTTATGGACCTAAGTTGGTGTGTGAACACCAAACTTAGTTCTTTTCCTACTTTTCTATGCAGCAAAGTGAATACATACATGAAACATCAAGTGCTTTTATTAAAAAATAAACTGTGAGCTAAAAAAATCAAACATTTGTTAAGTAACTTCTCTGATTGCTTGGAACTCTTAACCAGTTATGCTGAAGGGTGCAATGTGCTCTTAGTAAAATTTATGGTGAAACACCAAACTTAGAATTACACATTCACCGTTGAGTTCTCTTGGTGTGCAACACCAAACTTAATTCCTTGCAATGCAGAGAAATCTACTTAACTCTTTTATTGAACTGTCCTGGCCATCTTGACTTTAGCTTGCCAGGAAAAAGCTTCAGTTTGGAGTTGTAGAGGAGTACTCTCTGTCCCTCTTCAAAGGTCCTGGGTGTCACTGAGATCATGCTTTTTCGTAGCCCTTTCTTTGTAGATTTTGGCATTTTCATAGGCTTGGGAACTGAATTCTTCCAATTCTTGAAGATGCAAAATCCTTTTTTCACCAGCAGCATTGCTATCAAAGTTTAGTAACTTGAGAGCCCAGAAAGCTTTGTGTTCAATCTCTAGTGGCAGATGACAAGCCTTCCCATAAACTAATTGATATGGGTACATCCCAAGTGGTGTCTTGAAGGCTATCCTATATGCCCAAAGAGCATCGTCTAACTTCCTTGACCAGTCCTTTCTTGAAGCTTCCACAGTCTTTTCCAGGATCCTTTTGAGCTCTCTGTTGGATATCTCTGTTTGCCCACTTGTTTGGGAGTGATAAGGTGTTGCAACCTTATGTTTTACTCCATATCTTAGAAGGAGAATCTCTAATGGTCTATTGCAAAAATGCTTCCTCCATCACTGATAAGAGCTCTAGGCACCCCGAATCGGCTAAAGATGTTATTTATGAAAAAGTTCATCACTACCTTATTGTCATTTGTTGGAGTTACAATTGACTCTATCCATTTTGATACATAATCCACTGCCACCAAGATATATTTATTTGAGTATGAGGTTGGGAATGGTCCCATGAAATCAATCACCCACACATCAAATAGTTCAAGTTCGAGGATGAAGTGTTGTGGCATCTCATTTCTCTTGGGCAAGTTTTCAGCTCTTTGGCATTCATTACAACTCTTTACTAGTTCTTTTGCATCCTTGAAGATAGTGGGCCAAAAGAAACCACACTGCAATACTTTTTCTGCAGTCCTTTCTCCTCCAAAATGTCCTCCATAGCCAGAGTCATGACAATTCCATAGGACATCCCTTCCTTCTTCCTCTGAGATGCATCTTCTGAGTATTCCATCTGAGCATTTTTTAAAAAGGTATAGTTCATCCCAGATGAAATATTTAGCATCATTAATGATCTTTCTCCTCTAATGTTTGTTAAATTCTAGAGGCACCTCCCCAGTGGCTTTAAAATTGGCATTGTCCGCGAACCAGGGTGCCTTGTGAACCAACATTAGTTGCTCATCAGGAAAGCTCTCATTTACACTTGGGTTGAGTGTGCTTTCTTCTTCACAAGGAATCCTTGACAGATTATCTGCTACCTTATTCTCCATTCCTTTCTTGTCTCTGATCTCAATGTTGAACTCCTGCAATAATAAGATCCACCTTATCAGTCTTGGTTTTGATTCTTGCTTGGCAAATAGGTATTTAAGTATTGTATGATCTGTAAAAACAATCACTTTAGAGCCAATAACGTATGATCTGAATTTATCAAATGCAAATACTATTGCCAACAATTCCTTTTTAGTGGTGGTGTAATTCTTTTGAGTGTCATTAAGGACCTTGCTGGCATAGTATATGACATGCATTAGGTTGCCTTTCCTTTGTCCTAACACTGCACCAATAGCAAAATCTGATGCATCACACAACAATTCAAATGGCAAATCCCAGTCAGGTGGGGCAATAATAGGAGCTGAGGAAAGTTTTCTTTTTAGATCTTCAAAGGCTAGCATGCATTTCTGATCAAATACAAAAGCTGTATCAGAGACAAGTAAGTTACTCAATGGCTTGGCAATTTTTGAAAAATCTCTGATAAACCTTCTGTAAAATCTAGCATGTCCTAGGAAACCTCTAATTGCTTTGACATTGCAAAGCGTAGGTAATTTCTCAATTGCTTCCACCTTGGCTCTGTCTACCTAAATGCCCTTTTTGGAGATTTTATGACCAAGAACCACCCTTTCAGTGACCATAAAATGGCACTTTTCCCAGTTTAATACTAGGTTAGTTTCTTGGCATCTCCTTAGCACCAAGGTAAGGTGGTGCAAGTATTTAGAAAATGAATCACCATATACAGAGAAGTCATCCATAAACACTTCAATAAACCTTTCAATCATGTCAAAGAATATAGATAGCATGCACCTTTGGAATGTTGCATGTGCATTGCACAACCCAAATGGCATTCTCCTATATGCAAAGACACCATAAAGACAAGTAAAGGAAGTCTTCTCTTGATCATTAGTGTCTACCACGATTTGATTGTAGCCTGAGTATCCATCCAAGAAGCAATAATATTCATGTCCAGCAAGCCTCTCTAATATTTGATCCATGAAGGGCAAGGGGAAATGATCCTTCCTTATGGCTTTATTGAGCTTTCTATAATCTATGCACATACGCCATCCAGTCACTGTTCTTGTTGGTATCAATTCATTTCTTTCATTTGGCACAACAGTGATTCCTCCCTTTTTAGGAACTACTTGGACAAGGCTTACCCAAGGGCTATCTGAGATTGGGTAGATTACCCATGCTTGTCACAGCTTCATAACCTCCTTTTGTACCACTTCTTTCATGGCTGGGTTCAACCTTCTTTAGGGTTGAATGGAAGGTTTGGCATTTTCTTCCAACAGAATCTTATGCATACACATGGAATGGCTTATCCCTTTTAAGTCAGCAAGAGTCCATCCAATGGCATTTTGATGCTGTTGCAGTCCTATGATTAGCTCTTCCTCCTATTCTTGACTGAGGGTAGAATTAATGATTACTGGATAGCTTTCATCACTTCCCAAGTATGCATACTTGAGGGTAGAAAGTAGTGCTTTCAGTTCATGTTTTAGAGCTTCCTTCCCTTCCTTCTTTCTTCTGATGTGCTTGGAGTATGTACTTCAATTGGTTGGATTAATGCAGCTTTGTAGATTGATGCAGATTCTTCTTCTGGCACTTCCTCTAATTCTTTTTCATTGAAAATTTCTTGTACCAAAATCTCCACTGCATCCACTCTCATACATTCCCCTAGTGATTACAATGGGTAACTCATGGCCTTGAACACATTGAATTCAATCTTCTCATTATGTAGCCTAAGGGTAAGTTCACCCTTTTGGACATCAATGATGGCTCCAGCAGTAGCTAAAAATGGCGTTCCCAAAATTATTGAAGCTTTAGCTTCTTCCTCCATATCCAACACCACAAAGTCAGCTGGGAAGATGAAATCTCCCACCTTTACCAACAAGTCTTCTACTATTCCATGAGGAAATTTGAATGATCGGTCTGCTAATTGAGGTACCATTCTTGTTGGTTTAGCTTCTTCAATCTTCATTCTTCACATCATTGCTAAGGACATCAAATTTATGCTGGCTCCCAAATCACATAAGGCCTTCTCCACTGTGATTTCTCCTATGATATAAGGAATTTGGAAGCTTCCTGGGTCCTTCAATTTTTGAGGTAGTTTGTGTTGGATGATAGCACTATATTCCTCAGTTAACACCACAGTTTCATCATTTCTCAAACTTTTCTTCTTGGTCATTAACTCTTTTAGAAACTTAGCATAGAGCGACATTTGCTTTAATGCCTCAGCAAAGGGAATATTGATCTGTAGTCTCTTGAAAACCTCCAAAAATCTGGAGAATTGGCCATCCTTTTCATTCTTCCTTAATCTTTGAGGGTAAGGAGCTTTTGAAATATATGGCCTTAGGACTTCTTTTTCTTTTGGTGGATCAGGATCATGCTTTTGGTGCTTCTTCCTTGTCACTTAGGCTTTCATCTACTTCCTTCTCTTGACTTTCTCTTAAGGTCTCCTTCAGTTCTTTTTCACTCCTGAGTGTAATAGCTTTGCATTCCTCCCTTGAGTTTGTCTTGGTTGAACTACAGGGGCTATGGCTGGGGGCTTGCTTGGACAAGTATCCAATCTGGACTTCAAGTTTTTGGATGGCAGCATCTTGGTTTTGTAAATTGGATCTCACCTCTTCCTTGAAGTTCTTTATATCTTTGGATTCTTTGCAAAGATTTTCCAGCAAGGCTTCAATCCTAGATAGCCTATCCTCAGTTGGCGGGTTAGAAATGGGATATTGGGGCTGATTATTTTGGGTTTGGTATGGTGGCTGAGAAGAATTATTTTGTGTGGTTTGATATGGTCTTTGCTTGGGGTGTTAGTAAGTGGAATTATTGAATTGGTTGGAGTTGTGGGATCTATGATTTTGGTTTTGGTTTTGTTGGTTTTCCCACCCAAAGTTTGGGTGGTTCTTCCAACCAGGATTGTAGGTCTTGGAGTATGGATCATGCTCTTGTCTTGAAGAATTTCCAATGTAATTAGCTTATTCCCAGTCACTTTCTTCCTCTGTGTTCAACTCTGCTTGTGATGATGGTTGAGTGTGGATTACTGCAACTTGGTTTGCCTCCATCTTCTTTGTGAGATCTGCCAATTGCTTGGCAATCATCTTATTCTGAGCCAAAATTGCATCCATGTTGTTCAGCTCCATGACTCCTCTGTTGTTGCTTTTTTCATAGGCATGGAAATATTCATTATTATCCACTATTTCAATTACATCAATGGCTTCCTCTATGGTCATTTTCTTGTTGAGAGAACTGCCAGAAGAATGGTCTAGGGACTTTTTTTTACTCATATGATAGCCCCTCATAGAAGATATGCAGTTGCACCCACTCATTGAACATTTCTAGGGGGCACCTCCTTGTCAAGTATTTATACCTTTCCTAAGCTTCATACAGTGTTTCACCATCCTACTGCCTGAATGTTTGAACCTCTGCTCTTAGCCTATTGATTCTTTGTGGAGGGTAGAACCTTGCCAAGAATTTGTTCACCACATCTTCCCAAGTTGTGAGGCTTTCCTTAGAAAATGATTCTAGCCACTTAGATGCATTGTCCCTGAGAGAGAATGAGAACAACAGCATTCTGTAGGCATCGGGATGGACACCATTTGACTTTACTATATCACAGATCCTTAGGAACATAGTGAAATGCTGATTTAGGTCTTCTTGGGCACTTCCTCCAAAAGAACAATTGATTTGGACCAGGGTGATGAGTTGTGGTTTTAATTTGAAATTGTTAGCTTGGATGGTTGGCTTTAGAATGTTGCTCCCACAATTCCCTGGGTTGGAATTAATATAGGAGCCTAACACTCTCCTCTCTTGTGGTGCATGATTAGCTACACCTTCTCCAACATGGTTATGGACCTCTTCCTCCATAGTAGCATCTAGATCCTCTTTCAACTCTTCTTCTCCGATTATTTCCTTGCCTCTTATTTTCCTCCTGAATTTAAGGAAGGTTCTCTCCGGTTTACTATTAAAAGAGGTTGAAGCCCCTCTTCTACCTGCCATACAAGTGGCACAACAGACAGCAAACAGCAAATGAAAAATTTCATAGTTAATAAAAAAGTTTGATTAGAGAAATTAAGGAAATTAATCAAACAGTTAGTGAGTCAATGGATTAGTTTTGCTGGAAAGTAAACAAATAGAAGAAAACAACTTAAAATTTCAGAAGGTAAAAGAAAGTAGTTGAAATTGAAATTGAATTAACAAAAGAGAAGAAATTGCTCAATCTAGTTATCATCCAATTTAGTAATTGTCAATACAAAACCAATCCCCAGCAACAGCACTTGATGAATGGATTTTTCATGGTTAAGAATTTCACAAATGAAATCTCGTTGCAAGCATAGTTTCTA
The DNA here is from genome assembly GCF_000817695.3 of Arachis duranensis. Taxonomy (NCBI): domain Eukaryota; kingdom Viridiplantae; phylum Streptophyta; class Magnoliopsida; order Fabales; family Fabaceae; genus Arachis; species Arachis duranensis. The sequence continues at coordinate 55,254,230 of NC_029780.3, read as the reverse complement.
AACCAACAAAGAATACTTTCATGCAAACATTTGGTTGTCACAAGTAACAAACCCCTAAAAATAATAACCAAAGTATTCAAACATTGGGTCGTCTTTCAAAGGAATTGCAGGGAAGTATTCTTGCTATTGGTTATGAGTTGTATATTTTGGGGATTTGAATAAGAGATATGAAAAGAAAATTACAATAATTAAAATAACAACTAAGAAAGCTCTTGGCAAGGTATGAGAACTAGAAGTCCTATCCTCATTATCTTCATCAATTGTGATGACAATTGTTCATTGCTCCACTTAGTTAACCTCTAAATATGAAGGAAAGTCAAGTAGAAGTAACCAATTTAATTCCTCAAGTCCTAGTCAAATCTAAAGTGAAAGACTAGTTTTAGTGGAATTCAAATCAACTAGCAACTTCCAATTTTCAATCAACAAGAGACTTTGATAACTCAAGAGTCTCCAATTACTCAACCTAAGCCAAGAAGAGGAAATTCTACTCTATCAACCTTCCAAGCATTTTATCAAACACTTGGAAGGCACAAAAGGGAAGCATAGTAAATTGACAATAAGAATGAAATCTAACAACTACTAATTACAAGGAGATTAACAACAACAATCAAAGAAGGCACAATTGACATGAATTAATTCAAATTGCATTAAAAGAGAAAATAAGAGGAACAAGAGTGTATCAATAACAAGGTAAAAAATTACAAGAATTAAAGTACAAAACTAGAGAGAAGAAAAGTAGAGGAACAAGAATTGATAAAGGAAAAGTAAATCAAAGCATGAATTAAACCTAGATCTAGAGAAGAATTAAACCTAATCCTAATCCTAATTTTAGAGAGAAGAGAGAGCTTCTCTCTCTAGAAACTAACTCTAACTACTTCTAAAACTACTTAATGACTAACTCCTCCTTTTGACTCCTCTGGATTTCTGCATATAATAGGCTCTGAATTGAGTTGGATTTGGGCCTGGGAAGCATAGAATTTGCCCCCATCATTTTCAATTTAATGAAGTCACATGCGAGCACCAACGCGTACGCGTGAGTCACGCATACGCGTCGCTTGACATTTTGCTATCCACGCGTACACGTCATGTACGCGTACGCGTCGCCATGCGACTCCAATTCCATGCGTGTGCGTCTACTGCACGTGCGCGTCGATCTTAGCATCCCAAATCCTTGTTTTTCCATGAGTTCTCCACTTGAATGCTTTTCTTCTTCATCCCTTCGATCCATTCCTAGCCTTTCCAATCTGAATTCACTAACAAACATATCAAAGCATCTAGTGGAATCAAAGGTGAATTAAAATCAACCAATTAAGGGCCTAAAAAACATGTTTTCACACTTAAGCACAAATTAGGAGACAATCATGAAATCATGCTATTTTATTAGATAAATGTGGGAAAAGTGGATAGAATCCACCTAAATTAGGCACAAAATGTACCACAAAATAGTGGTGCATCAAATCTTCCCACACTTAAACCAAGTATGTCCTCATGCTTAACCAAGAAAGAGGCAAAAGGTACTATAATTTATTCAATATATACTAACAAAATGCAACCTATCTACATGCAACTATCTAAATGAATGCAGTTACTTAGTCAAAATAAATCAACTTTCAAGAAAACATGTATGAGCATAAGGGCTAAAGTAATAGCAATCACATCAAATCCACAATTGAATTGAGTTATTAAGATTTTTACAAACTTGCAAGAAAAGCAATGATTCTAGGTGGAAACATGTGATTGAGCATCGAACCCTTACCAAACGTGTATCCGCTCTATTCGCTCAAGTGTATAGGGTTGATTCTCTCAATTCTCCCCTAATCATGCTTTCCAAGATTTGTTTTTCATCTAACAATCAACAATTACTTCATGCATGCATACAATTATCATGAGGTCTTTTCATAGGTTGTAATGGGGCTAGGGTCAAGGTATGATTGTATGTGGTTAAGTGAGCTTGAAATTTGAATCTTTGATTAACCTAAGCATCCCACCTAACCTATGACAACCTATACAAATTAAGTTCTAACATAACTACACATCCTTCACTTTTTCACATACTCATGCATTCTTTCTTGATCACAACTCATATGCATTGACTTTATTGAACTTCACTTTGGGGCATTTTGTCCCCTTTTTATTTCTTTTTCTTTTTTTTCTTTCTTTATTTTTTTGGTATATCTATTTTTTTATTTTTATTTTTCTTTTGTTTTTCTCTTTTTCTTTTTGGTGTAATTATATACCAATAGCAATGCATATGGTTTAAACATTTGATTAACACATGAGTATGTATGTACCCAGTTCCCAATATTTTCAACAAAAATACAACACACATCTTTTTCCCAACCAATGTCCTAAGTTTTTCCACACTTTAATGATACACACACTCACTAGCCTAAGGTAATCAAAGATCCAAATTAAGGACATTTATTATTTTTCGTTTTAAGGCTTGTAATGTGCTAAAATTATGAACAAGTGGGTTAATCGTAGGCTCAAAGTTGGTTAACAAAGGTTGATGAAAGGTAAGGCTATTTGGGTAAGTGAGATAATTGAAAGGATAACCTCAATCATATAAATGCATGTATACACAGAATAATGGACATATAGATTCAAACAAATCAAAGATCACAATCATAGAAAGAGAACAATGCACACAAGAAGGAAAATAAGTGGTTATAGGATGTAACTGATGCCAGGGCATCTTGACTAGTTTTACTAGCCATTTTTTGTATGCTTTAGGTTGGTTTCATGCATTTTCTTATGAAATAAGCAAGTATTTGGTTGAAAATGCATTCATACCATGATTCAAGCAAACATTGTGAATTTTGAATGATTTCACGAGAATTACGCATGAATTGAATGATAAAATGGATGATGCATGATCTCATGATTAAAAGCAAGACTTTGATGCACTTTGTTTGATTGATTTCAGGTAACAAGAAGCAGAGAAGAGCCACATTAATAGCTACGTTAGTACCACTAACGTGGCCATTAACGTGGAAGGAAGGAAAGTTTGGAACGTTAGTGGTAAAAGTAAACACCACTAACGTTAGCGAAGGGCAAGAAGACCCACGTTAGTTTCCACGATAATTACATTAATGTGAGAACTAACGTGGAAGGAAAGGGAAACTCCAACGTTAGTGAAAAAAGTGAACGCCACTAACGTTTGCGAAGCCAAGAACACCCACGTTAGTGCCACTAACGTGGGTATTAACGTGGAAGGAAGGAGGCAGCTGTGAAAGTTTGTGGAAAAAGTGACCGCCACTAACGTTTGCGAAGCAAAGAAGGCCTACGTAGTGGCCACGTTAGTTCCACTAACGTGAACACTAACGTGGCAAAATCTCACCTGGCAGCCTGACCATGTCTTCTTCAAACAAAAATAACTTGAGCCACAAAGCTCCAAATGGGGTGATTCCAACGGCATTGGAAAGTAGGATTGTAGAGCTTTCTAAGCATATATGGTACTACATGGTGGACACTAAATTTGAGGGAGAAAACCTGCCTTGAAAGTGCAAAGATGAACATGGTATCAACCTGTAGTAAGGCCAGCTGACCTCTTCACCTTCCAAGAAGTGTAACTCGAGTTGTAGAGCTCTAAATGATGCGCTTCTAAAAGCTGGAAAGTAGACATCCAGGGCTTTCCAAAAATATATAATAGTATGTGGTGGACATTAAGTTTGAGCTCCAGAACCTGGCAATATTAATCCCCTGAATGCTAACGTTATTGGCATTCACTTTTGCCAATAACGCCAGCGACTATGCAAGCTACCATGTCTCCTTCAAAGGAACATAACTTGAGTTACAGAGGTCCAATTCAGGTGATTTTAGTTGCGTTAGAAAGCTGACATTCAGAGCTTTCCAAAGATATATAATAGTCTATAGTGGGCATGACATTGAAGTACAAACAAGAGGCATCCTTTAAGCCCTAAAAGCACCAACTCGGTAGCAAGTGTGAGGTTAGCCACACTAACTTCAGCACTAACGCCACACTTGTAGCGTTATTGTGGCTAATGGTAGCACTAACATTAGTGCCTGGACCTCAACTTGATTCACTTACAAGGACCACCCAACCTCAGGGAAGCAAGCCCACAAGTATCAATCAATCAAGGCCACAAGAAGCATTTAGAATAGTTAATTTTCATTTCATTGTAATTTACTTTTAATTTCATTTTGTAATTTAGGAGAGCCTATAAAAAGGCCTTAGTTTCTACATTGAATTCATTTGGGAATCTGAGGATTGAAAAGGGGTCTTCGGACTCCCTCCCCTCCTACACTCCTCTTCCTTTTCTCTATTTTTTCCTTTTCTTAGTAGTAGTTAAATTTTAGTTTGTACCTTTCTTTTATGAACTTTGAAGTTTCAATTTCAGTTTTAATCTTCATCTTTATGTTTCTGCACTTTCTTTCTTTTATATTTTGGTAGAGCAATGAACAACTAACTCTTTTCATTGGGTTAGAGAGCTCTATTGTTATTTAATGGATCAATTGTAGTTCTTATTCTTCTTCTTCTTTCCTTTCTCTTGATTTTACTAGAGAGCTTTCGATCATCATCTAATTGGGTAATTGTCTCAGAAGAGAAATTGCTCAAACTTGGATTTCCTCTGAACCTTTGAAGAGGAATGAGGAAATCATGCTAGAAATGCTCTCATACATTGGATTAGGTTGGGGGTTAGATGGATATTGTGACATTTAATCCTACCAATACTTTGATCTATGAATGTATGTGGTATAATCAGTGACCAAACTTCATCTCCTCCCATAAGTAATTAAATCAAGGAATTGGGAAATTGTTCAAGCTTAGAGAGATTAGATTGCCAAGAAATTAGGATCCAATCACTTAAGATTGCCAAGGAGATCAATAAATGCATTAATTGAGGAAGAGATGAGAATGAACTTGATCCAGAGGATTGCAATATCTCTTGATCCCAATGTTCATTTTATTTTTAGTTATTACATTTACTTTTCTGCACTTTATTGCTTTCTTTACTTTTATGCCATTTACAGTTCCTTGTTACTCATCACTCCAATATGACTCGTCTAACTAGGATAATCAATTAACCAATGATTGCTTAATCCGTTAATCCCTGTGGATTCGACCTCACTCTATTGTGAGTTTTTACTTGACAACAATTCGGTATACTTACCGAAGGGAAATTTGTTGAGAGACAAGTTTCCGCGCATCAAGTTTATGGTGCCGTTGCCGGGGATTAATTGTGATTAGCAAACTGTCGGGTGATTGATTTACTAGATTAGACATTTTTCTTTTGTCATTGTTTTCTTTTGTTTTTTTATTTTATTTTGCTAACTAACTGTTTGTGATATTGCCTCACTGGGAATTTCCTCATCTGTGACAAGGGAAATTCCAAATCTCTTTTATCTTGGTGATTTTTGTTTGATATAGAGTAATTTGAAAAAAAATGGAGTATAGATCATCTTTTGGTCAATCAAGTTACTTGGGATACTTCTCACCACCACAAAATAATTCATGCTATTATGATAATAGTGGTTGGGAATATCAAGAACATGAAACGGGGTGCTTCCCAAGATCACAAAATGTTCCATATTTTGATGACTTTGATCACTACTCAAGCTGTGCCTCGGAAGATCAAAACCAAAGAAATTTCACTTATTCACACCCCATTCATCAAGTGCCATCATCCTTTAATTATTCAACCTCACCTCCTATTTTTCTGCATCAAAACCCTTCAAAACTTGGATATGCCTCAACACAAAATTTATTCCCACATCCATATAATTCATCTCACCACTCACACAATTCATTGCATTACACATAAAATACTTTTCACAGTCCACAAAACCCATATCATTACCCACAAGAGTCATACCACTCTCAGAACATACAACCACAAAATAACCAATTCCATTCACAAAATATCCACCCTCAACCTCTAAATTCCATCCCAGTTGCACACCCTCCCCTCGAGGATAAGCTATCAAGGATAGAGAACCTATTGGCAATTCTCTTGGAAGAATCTAAGGACATGAGGACGTTCAAAGGGGAAGTAAAATCCATTATACAGAACTGGGGGGCTGCCCTTAAGAAGCTTGAGGCACAAGTTGGATATCTATCAAAGCAAATCACTACCCACAATTCTCTCAGTGGTACCATGGCAAACCCAAGGGAGAAATCAAAAGAACAAGAAAAGGAGGCACCCATACCAAGTGAGATTTCTATGAAGAAGGAGGAGGTTATGAGAGTATATAAGCCCAAATCCATACCCACAGAGGCTACTAAGGGTGACAAAGGAACATGCAAACTCACTCCCAAAAGGCTCAATGCAACACCATGCAGAAGAAAGGGAGGAAGTCAATCAAGGGAGTCGAAATTACTCTAATGACACAGAGAGTTGCATAAAGGGTGAGTTCATTGAACCACCAATTCAAGAAGCTCTTGATGAAGAAGACACTCCAACCATCATACAACACCCAAGTTCTGAGATCAAGGTGGTGAAGACAATCAACATATCAACATGAGCACTAAAAAGAGGATGGTGACCAAGAAAAGAAGGACAATATCCATGAAGAAGAAAAGGTCAACCAAAAGTCATCCCACCCCTACCCCCAACAAGCAAGTTTCCTCAAGCTAACAACAAAAGAAAGCTTGCTGGGGAGAGGCATTCAAAACAAGGGGCATTAACTGGCTCATCTTTCCTCTTGAGGTCATTCCTCTTAACAAACTAGAAGAAGAGGAAGAAAGTCATGAACAACATGTCAAGCTAATGACATTAAAAGAGCGCTTGTTGGGAGGCAACCCAACTGTAGGTAACATTTCCTTGCTTTGCTTAGTTTAATTTCAATAATTTGTCATATGATTGCATTCTAAGTTTGGTGTTGCCATGCAACAATTTGATTTTTAATCTTCACTGGGTACTTGAAACATTCTAAATTGAGAGTGTCACACTAAATTTAGTGTTGCCACTTATCTTTCATGCAAGGTACCAAGCACACCAATCAAAATATATATGTTTGTATCTCTTGTGCCTTTATTGTATCATTAATCATGCTTGCTAAAACACATGCATACTCACACTTCATTCTAAGACATTCATGATCCATCATAGACCCCATCACCACTGTTTTAATTGTTGCTTGAGTATAAGCAATCATTCTAAGTTTGGTGTGGGAAGGGGAAGAATTGGAGGAAAAGGGCAACAACAATGAAGATGAACTACAAGGTGGTAAAGTTCCTTTTTCCTCTTACTTATTTCCAGCACTTTAAATTGCATGATTGTCTTCTATTTTCTTTGTATGCATGTGTGATTACTCCTTGTGAATAAGCATAATTTGATATTTGATTTGTAACATGTTGCTATGATATCATGATTATCATCTTGAATTTTACTTGCACCCAATATCTCTAAGAATGTAACAAAGAAATCATTCTTTTGAAAGAAAAATGTTAAAGAATTTTATAAATCTTGGGGCAAGCAAAAGATTAAGAGGAGTGGAGGTTCTGATTGTATGAATGTGTATTGAGGTTGTATGTTTGTGAAACTTGTATGGGAGCTCATAGACAGGAAACAAAGTTTAGAGAAGTATTATGGAATTTCTCAAACATCTATTGATCCAAGAAATAGTAACAAAAGAAAACAAAAGAAAAATAAAAACAAAGAACAAGCCCAAGGCTTTGAGCATCAATTACTAGGAAGAAAAAGAAAGAAACAAGAACTCAAAGAGTTATTGTCCTAGTTAAATGCTTGTGGTGGATTTGTATCAAAGAGAGAGGCTTGAGCAAGTAAATCCTAAGGGGTGCTTCAACACCTAAAACCTTAGACCAACTGGTTTGGGAGTATTGATTGAAAGCTTATCTTAAAAAGCCACTTTGATACTTGACACCTAGAGTCGAGGCCAAATTCCACAAAGAAAGAAAAATGCTAGAAAATAAGTGCTGCTTCAAGGTGACAATCTATAAAGAGGATTCCATAATATCATTTGAATGGAAGTCCTAAGATCTAAGACTTCCAAAATGTGAGGACTAATGAGCACTGGAATCCTTGCATAAGCATACAAATTAGAGTTCACCCCACTGTCACTTATTCACTTCACCCACTAAGGCATCATAAGCAATTCTTCAATACATTCCAATTAAGAGAATTCTTTATGCATAGTTCTTTTCTTGCTTGGGGACAAGCAAGATTTAAGTTTGGTGTTGTGATGCCAGGGCATCTTGGCTAGTTTTACTAGCCATTTTTGTATGCTTTAGGTTGGTTTCATGTATTTTCTTAGGAAATAAGCAAGTATTTGGTTGAAAATGCATTCATACCATGATTCAAGCAATCATTGTGAATTTTGAATGATTTCATGAGAATTATGCATGAATTGAATGATAAAATGGATGATGCATGATCTCATGATTAGGAGCAAGACTTTGATGCACTTTGTTTGATTGATTTCAGGTTATAAAAAACATAGAAGAGCCACGTTAGTGGCTACATTAGTACCACTAACGTGGCCATTAACGTGGAAGGAAGGAAAATTTGGAACGTTAGTGGTAAAAGTAAACACCACTAACGTTAGCGAAGGTCAAGAAGACCCACGTTAGTTTCCACGTTAGTTATATTAACGTGGGAACTAACGTGGAAGGAAAGGGAAACTCCAACGTTAGTGTAAAAAGTGAATGCCACTAACGTTTGCGAAGCCAAGAACACCCACGTTAGTGACCACGTTAGTGCCACTAACGTGGGCATTAACGTGGAAGGAATGAGGCATGTGTGAAATTTAGTGGAAAAAGTAAACGCCACTAACGTTTGCAAAGCAAAGAAGGCCTATGTTAGTGGCCACGTTAGTGTTCACGTGCAAAATCTCACCCGGTAGCCTGACCATGTCTTCTTCAAACAAAAATAACTTGAGCCACAAAACTCCAAATGAGGTGATTCCAGTGGCATTGGAAAGTAGGATTCCCCAGCTTTCCAAGAATATATGGCACTGCATTGTGGACACTAAATTTGAGGGAGAAAACCTGCCCCGTAAGTGCAAAGATGAACATGGTATCAACCTGTAGTAAGGCCAGCTGACCTCTTCACCTTCCAAGAAGTGTAACTCGAGTTTCAGAACTCTAAATGATGTGCTTCCAATAGCGTTGGAAAGAAGACATCCAGCGCTTTCCAACAATATATAATAGTATGGGGTGGACATTAAGTTTGAGCTCCAGAACCTGGCAATATTAATCCCCTGAACGCTAATGTTATCGGCACTCACTTTTGCCAATAACGCCAGCGATTATGCCAGCGATCCTGTCCTCTTCAAAGGAGCATAACTAGAGTTACACAAGTCCAATTGAGGTGATTTTTGTTGTGATAGAAAGCTGACATTCAGAGCTTTCCAACGATATATAATAGTCTATAGTGGGCATGAAATTGGAGTACAAACAAGAGGCATCCTTTAAGTCCCAAAAGCACCAACTGGATAGCAAGTGTGACGTTAGCCACACTAACTTCAGCACTAACGCCACACTTGTAGCGTTAGTGTGGAAAACGGTAGCACTAACATTAGCACCTGCACCTCAACTTGATTCATTTACAAGGACCACCCAACCTCAAGGAAGCAAGTCCACAAGTATCAATCAATCAAGGCCACAAGAAGCATCTTGAATAGTTAATTTTCATTTCATTGTAATTTGCTTTTAAATTCATTTTGTAATTTAGGAGAGCCTATAAAAAGGCCTTAGTTTCTACATTGAATTCATTCAGGAATCCAGGGATTGAAGAGGAGTCTTCGGACTCCCTCCCCTCCTACACTCTTCTTTCTTTTCTCTTTTTTTTCCTTTTCTTAGTAGTAGTTAAATTTTAGTTTGTACTTTTTATTTATGAACTTTGAAGTTTCAATTTCAGTTTTAATCTTCATCTTTATTTTTCTGCACTTTCTTTCTTTTCTATTTTGGTAGAGCAATGAACAACTAACTCTTTTCATTGGGTTAGAGAGCTCTATTGTGATTTAATGGATCAATTGTAGTTTTTATTCTTCTTCTTCTTTCTTTTCTCTTGATTTTACTAGAGAGCTTTCGATCTTCATCTAATTGGGTAATTGTCTCGGAAGAGAAATTGTTCATACTTGGATTTTCTCTGAACCTTGGAAGAGGAATGAGGAAATCATGCTAGAAATGCTCTCTCACATTGGATTAGGTTGGGGGTTGGATGGATATTGTGACATTTAATCCTACCAATACTTTGATTTATGAATGTGTGTGGTATAATCAGTGACCAAACGTCATCTCCTCCCATGAGCAATTAAATCAAGGAATTAGGAAATTGTTCAAGCTTAGAGAGATTGGATTGCCAAGGAATTGGGATCCAATCACTTAAGATTGCCAAGGAGATCAATGAATGCATTGATTGAGGAAGAGATAAGAATGAACTTGATCCGGAGGATTGCAATATCTCTTTATCCCAATGTTCATTTTATTTTTAGTTTTTTCATTTACTTTTCTTTCCATTTTACTTTTCTGCACTTTGTTGCTTTCTTTACTTTTATGCCATTTACAGTTCCTTGTTACTCATCACTTCAGTATGACTTGTCTAACTAGGATAATCAATTAACCATTGATTGCTTAATCCGTTAATCCCTGTAGATTCGACCTCACTCTATTGTGAGTTTTTACTTGATGACAATTTAGTATACTTGCTGAAGGGAAATTTGTTGAGAGACAAGTTTCCGCACATCAGTAACCACACAATTAGGCTCAAAACTCACATGCTTGTATTCTTAGCTCAAAACATGTTCCACAAGATATAATTCAAGCAAGTTCAATGAAAAGTTTTCACTCGAATCAATTGGGATGTCAATGGCATACTAAGAATGTTTTTCTTTGAGAATTTCATTATTTTAACTAAGCTTATTATATATATGTGTGTGTGTGTATGTGTGTGTGTGTGTGTGTGTGTGTGTGTGTGTGTGTGTGTGTGTGTGTGTGTGTGTGTGTGTATGCACCTGATCAGACGACCTCACCACACTTAAAAGTTTGTACTGTCCACGATGCATTCAAAGATGAGTATGGGGGTACGGCAATTCTCCGGATTGCCACCTTCAGCTGGTAGGTCAACCGGTTGCTGGGTCTTCTTTCTCCACTTCCATTTTTGCTTATAATAACTCATCCTAAAAATAGAATACAGGATAATAAGGGAAGTAAATACAAAAGCAAGGAAGCATACATTGTTAGAATGAGGTGAATCACTAGAATTGAGTGAGTGAATTAGTGTGACATCAACGAAAGTAAGTGTACATTCTAAGTTGTGCACAGTTTAGAACACACACACCAACATAAAACTATGCCACAGTTACACAAAAAGGAACAAGCACTTCGCTCAATCTAGTATGCTCGAGATACTCTAAACTTATGGGTCAAAACAACCAAACAGGCAATAAAGAAGCATGAAAGCATTCAAGCCGAAAACATATATGGATGCATATGATCAAGAAACACGATGCATTAAGATAAATACACAACATCTGTCAAGAAATTGCCTAATCAAAGAAAGGGTTTAAATAACATGGTGGCCAAATCATGCAATTCAAAAAGATTTAAAAGCTTGAAGGCAATTCTTATTCACTTGGTATTCACAAAATTTAGCATTAAGAACTCAAAACCAAGTAGCAAATTATAACCTCAATAGTTAACCAACAATGAATATCGAAAACTATGCTAAAACAGCATATAGTTAATGGTAAGCAGCAATATATAGTAAACAAGATCAATAATCCAACACTTAGTATGAAGAATAGAAAATTAAACAAAGATGAAACTAACTAAACAACTAACTAAAAGGAGTGGTTATAACTGGTGTTTAGAAGTGTTGGATGAGGGGTAGGGGAAGGGAAGAAGAAATAAGAAAGAAAGACATGGAAAGAAGATGAGAAAAGAAGTGTGTGAAACAAGGCGATCCATGCCTACGCGTGGAGTGACGCGTGCACGTGGGATGGTAGAATTGAGGTGACGCGTACGTGTGGGTCACGCATACGTGTGCATGACAAACCAAAGAGCGACGACGCGTACGCATGGGTTGACTTGTGCCTCAGGCACAAGTCTGGCACACTTTAGGCACAACTCTCGGGTAAAGGTATGGAGGGGTGAAACTTCTGGATCCACGCGTACGCGTGGGGTACGCGTGTGCGTGGATGGTCAAAAAAATTTGATCTGCGTGTACGCGCGCATGTCGCGTACGCATAAGTGGATGCTCTATTTTTCAAAATTTTTCAAGTTCTTGCACCAAACCAAGAATTCCAAATAAACCTCCAAATAACTACCAAAACACCATAAAACCTTATTTAAACATACTAAACTACCAAATAAACTCAACAAACTTAAAAAAACTTGAAATCAAACTAATTTTACCAATATTTACAAAAGAGAAAATGAAAAGATTTTACCATGGTGGGGGTGTCTCCCACCTAGCACTTTTATTTATTGTCCTTAAGTTGGACTTATGGGAAGCTCCTCCTCAAGGTGGCTTGTGCTTAAATTCATCTTAGAACATCCACCAATGCTTGAGTCTACATTAAGCATCATTCTTCAAAATTAATAACTCCAAGCTTTGATGGAGTTCCTCACAAGCCATGGGCTCCCAAAAGTTATCCTCATGTATGCTGGGATCCCAAATTTTATTTCTACACCCGTCTTCAAGTTGATCACCATTAATCCATCCGGGTGGCATAATCTTGGAATTCTTATTTACGCGGCCAAACATCATGGACTTTGACTTACAATGCCAACCACTAACCATCTCCCTTTTGCTCTTAAAGCCACAAAGATGTCTAAGTTGACCATCCGTTTCAAGCAAACCATATTCAAGGGGAATAATGAAGCTTAAGTATAAGGAATTTACCCACTTGAATGAAAGAATGGATGGTGATGGCTTGGGGAGAGGTATTTCCAATGTGCTTGCAAGCTCTACTCCCTTATGTTCTTCCTTGACCACGTCCACCTCTTCACAAACTTCTTCACTTTCAATCATTTGTTCATCAATTTCATCTAACTCTTCTCTATCATTCAAATCATAAATGGGAGGATGAGAGAAATCTACCTCCACATTGTTTTCTAATTCACCGGGAGAAGGTTCTTCAAGTTCAAATGATTCACCACCAAGAAGGTTTGATGCATGATCTTCATTGCCATGGGAACTCACCTCTTGCTTTATTCCTTCCAAGTCTTCATTCAACAATTGCTTTGGAGGTTGTGCACTCTCCTCCTCAACATCAAATTCAATCTTCCTGGAAGAATTTTCTATGATTCTAGGTTCCCATGGAGATTCCGCATCTCTTAAATCTTTCACCACTTCTTCCTTTTCTTCAATAATCATAGGTTCCTCCAATTGTTCTAACACAAAATTAAACTCCTCATTCTCCACCGGATTTTCCAATCTCTCCTTCCTTGGTGCTTATCTTCATTGTAGCTTCCATTGCCTACAACATAGTTAGAACCAAACTCATAGCCAAAGTGAGAATTCATGATAGCAAGAGAAAATGAAAACAAAATCTAGTAAGAAACAAAGAAAACCAAACCCTAAGACTAGCAAAAACCACCAAGGAAATAAAAGGCAAACACATTCACAATATTCACATATATACAATAACCAATAACAAGTGCACATTTGCAATTCCCTGGCAACGGCGTCATTTTGATAAAAGGATTTTTGATGGTTAATAATTTCACAAATGAAATCTCGTTGCAAGCATAGTTTCTAAACCAACAAAGAATCCTTTCATGCAAACATTTGGTTGTCACAAGTAACAAACCCCTAAAAATAATAACCAAAGTATTCAAACCTCGGGTCATCTCTCAAAGGAATTGTAGGGACTCATCATCTCTCACAGGAATTGTAGGGAAGTGTTCTTGCTATTGGTTATGAGTTGTATATTTTGGGATTTTGAATATAAGATATGAAAAGTATATTGCAAGAATTAAAATAACAACTAAGAAAGCTCTTGGCAAGGTATGAGAACTAGAAGTCCTATCCTCATTATTTTCATCAATTGTGATGACAATTGTTCCTTGCTCCACTTAATTAACCTCTAACTATGAAGAAAAGTCAAGTGGAAGTAATCAATTTAATTCCTCAAGTCCTAGTCAAATCCAAAGGGAAACACTAGCTTTAGTGGAATTCAAATCAACTAGAAACTTTCAATTATCAATCAACAAGAGACTTTGACAACTCAAGAGTCTCCAATTACTCAACCTAAGCCAAGAGGAGGAAATTCTACTCTATCATCCTTCCAAGCATTTTTGCAAACACTTGGAAGGCACAAAGGGGAAGCATAGTAAATTGACAACAAGAATGAAATCTAACAACTACTAATTGCAAGGAGATTAACAACAACAATAAAAGAAGGCACAATTGACATGAATTACCTCAAATTGCATTAAAAGATAAAATAAGAGGAACAAGAGTGTATTGGTGCACGAAATTGTGATCATCAATGGCGCCATCAACATGGTATGCTCAATTTCAATCTCAACTCTTTATCACAACTTCGCACAACTAACCAGCAAGTGCACTGGGTTGTCCAAGTAATAAACCTTATGCGAGTAAGGGTCGATCCCACGGAGATTGTTGCTATGAAGCAAGCTATGGTCATCTTGTAAATCTCAGTCAGGCAGATTCAAATGGTTATGAATGATTTATGAATAAAGCATAAAATAAAGATAGAGATACTTATGCAATTCATTGGTGAGAATTTCAGATAAGCGTATGGAGATGATTTGTCCCTTCCGTCTCTCTGCTTTCCTACTGTCTTCATCCAATCCTTCTTACTCCTTTCCATGGCAAGCTGTATGTTGGGCATCACCGTTGTCAATGGCTACAATCCCGTCCTCTCAGTGAAAATATTCAACGCGCTCTGTCACAGCACGGCTATTCAGCTGTCGGTTCTCGATCATGTCGGAATAGAATCTAGTGATTCTTTTGCGTCTGTCACTAATACCCCACAATTGCGAGTTTAAAGCTCGTCACAGCCATTCAATCCTTGAATCCTACTCAGAATACCACAGATAAGGTTTAGACCTTCCGGATTCTCTTGAATGCCGCCATCAATTCTAGCTTATACCACGAAGATTCTGATTAAGGAACCCAAGAGATATCCACTCAATCTAAGGTAGAACGGAGGTGGTTGTCAAGCACACTTTCATAGGTGAGAATGATGATGAGTGTCACGTATCATCATATTCATCAATTTGAGGAACAAGTGATATCTTAGAACAAGAATAAGCTGAATTGAATAGAAGAACAATAGTAATTGCATTAATACTCGAGGTACAGTAGAGCTCCACACCTTAATCTATGGTGTGTAGAAACTCCACCGTTGAAAATACATAAGAACAAGGTCTAGGCATGGCCAAATGGCCAACCTCCCAAAGAGGGTTCAATCATAAAAACATGATCAAAAGATGTCAAATACAATAGCAAAAGGTCCTATTTGTAGAGAACTAGTAGC